>NC_055696.1:29388882-29691382 GCF_017639745.1 Melanotaenia boesemani | reverse complement strand
CATATGTCAGATGAAATAGGATTTTTTTACATGTCATAAGGTTTTTAAGCTGCTGTTATTAGTAAAAGATGACTTATCTTGTTTCAAGAAAAAGACAATTTGAATTAAGACATCAAATCTGTTTTATTGAGAACTGCAGCATGCCCAATTTACACATTGCACTTTAATCACTCACTTAAGTAGAGTGAGGTTTTATTTCTTACATTTCCATCAAATTGTTAATGTAATCTGGGAATAGAGGCAAAAGCTGGAATTACATTTCCTTCTCTGTTGTGTTGCTCTGGACAGACTGCACCACACCATTCAGTAAATACTGTCATCAATTACATTGTTTAAAAACATCAATTTCAGCTCAAACAAGTACACTCAAAAAAGACTCAAGAATGATTTTTGATGATGTCTGTGAGATCATACTTCACTGGAATGTACTTACTGTTATTGAAGTTTACATAGTAGTATGGTGTATAATCAACAAGATTTTCAATATTCACAAAAATATTGGCTTGAGCAAGGAAAGGAACTTCTACTTCATAAGCTAAGTAATGGTTATTCCACCCAACTGTAGAGAGAGGTTGACATTCAAAACAATACACTGATGCATTTACAATATAGATGTTTTTCACAAGAGCAAACTCTGGATTATCACTGATGACATTATAAATAACCAAAGATTTTCCACATTTATGCTTCAATTTCAATGTTGCATAATCCAATGTACGGAAACTAAATGTTCAACTTTCTCTATTCCTAAGAAGTCTCTAATCTTTTCTTCTACATAATGAACATTTTTCACCTCCGAGGCTGGGCCCATGTCAACTTCACTTGAAAGAATTGGATGTTTCTCATGCACATTCTGACTACATTCATAAAGTTGGTTGTGCTTCACAAAAGATTTACAAATATTCTTAAAACTACTTTTCAGAGCCCACTGCTTAAAAAAGCAATGCTTTGACTCAAAGCGCATACACATATGCCTCACCCTAGGACCCAGAGCCTTAATCTGAGATGGAAGATGCAGCAAGTAATGCTGTTTAGGTATAATATTTTCATCTGGAAACAATTGTTTGAAATGTTGTAAATGTTGCTCTATTAAAAGCTTCAACCTTGAAAGAGTTGAGAGAGCAATAATAGGTGAAAACAGAATTTTGATTATCTCTAACATCTTACGTAACATTTGTGTGTAATCATTTTCACCAATTTTGTCAATGAGAAATGGCAGGATCTTTAACAAAACCAGCATCTGCCCAGCTGACTGCTTCAATTTATTGTCATTTGATGATAGTGTATTGACAGATATGGGGCAAGGCTTATCCCTCACATCCACCGGAGAATAAGGGAAACAAGTAATTTCACTGCTGAATGTGTCTAAGTCCATTTGCCCTGTAAGCACAAGATGCTTTAAAACACATTTGATTTCATATGGGGCAACACCTTCAAGAATAACATGCATGATGTCATGTGGGGTTTGATTGATAATATCAAAGTGAGGACATTCTGTTAATTTGCTTCTCCTGTTAATACCATATGTTATTTTTAGATTGTCTTTCAGAAATTCAGTACTTGCCTTTTCAATGTCATTACATTGCCTGGTATGACTTGCCATTTTAACAAACAAATCTTCATTAAATTGTTCCTGCATGTCTTCAAAGTGGCATTCACAGTGCCTGCATTTACTGTAGGCAAACCCCACTCCTTCCTTAAATCCAGCCACTTCATGCTGAGCTAGAGTGTCTCCACACACAGACATCAGTGCTCCGTAAATTGTTCTCTCACCATTTCCAGTGACAACCTGGACACCATCACACAGCTCAGTTAAGTCACGGTTAA
This sequence comes from Melanotaenia boesemani, assembly GCF_017639745.1. NCBI lineage: Eukaryota > Metazoa > Chordata > Actinopteri > Atheriniformes > Melanotaeniidae > Melanotaenia > Melanotaenia boesemani. The sequence goes on along the minus strand of NC_055696.1, from coordinate 29,689,555 downwards.
TTCTTTCAAATATCTCATCAATACCGCCATGGGCAAGCAGCCGAATCGCAGCAAGTCTTGATCTGTATTTAGGGTTGATGTTGCCTAAGGTGTAATAAATCAATAACAATTTGTTTTTGTTTGCCCGGGATCCAAGAGGATTGCATAGCTCAATTTCATCTGTATATAAAATCAACTGCAATGCAGTGGGAACTTTCAAAAACAGTGGGTGCGACTTAAAAATGTCTCCATCAATGAAATCATGAAAAAAGCCATCCTTGCAGGGCTGTGGCCTCTCGTCAATCATTGTAAGGATTTGTGGATGTGATAGCAGCTGCTCCAAACTTTTTACCAATGGTATATAATGAAAACAATGGTCCTTAATGGTGAGAACTCGGGAGTCTCCACGCTTCACATAACATACTGTTTGTTTGGCAACAATAATCTCTGGTTCTACTGGTTTTAACAGTTCTTTGATGGTCTTGTCCTGCAAATGGGTGGAAGCAACTTCACTGAAAGGGTCCACAAACTGGTCAAATACCCCCATTGCATCACTCCTTAGTTGATCCAGATCCCCAGAATGTCTCTCAATCAGGTCACTCATTTGTTGTTTTAGGTGTCCCAATAATGCAGCCTGATATTGCTGAACTCCACACACCATTTGGTTAACAGCCCTCTGGGGGGGAGGAAAAAAAAAACAAAACAGACAAAAAAAAACATTATAAAATTAATATAAAAATACAATCAACATGTAAACTTAGTTATTATTTTAAAGGAACCCTTCAACATGCCACATAAGTGACATGCAATGATCAAAACAAGTTATTTCCACCAAAACTATAATAACATAATATTGCCTTCTGCAGCTTTGAGACCTTGTTTACACTCATTTTCATAATAGCAATAGCAATTGTAATAGCAATCAAATCACAGGTGTTAGTGTTGTGTATCTTGTTGTCTCTATTCTTGACTCATTATCAGAAAATATATTGGGTGGGCAGATTTTATATCCAAAGTACATGTCTATTTGCATACATAGGGTGAAAGTGAAATCTGAACACAAGTGGTCACTCAAGAAGCACGTGGAGATACATGCTAATGTCAGATTTTTCACTGACATACCTAAAGCTGTCCACTTGTGATCACATCAGCCAAGATGCCAGGTCTAAACAGTGCCCAATTCAATCAGCAATTTAAGCATGGCTTTTCAGCTCACTAACAAGGAAATACAATTCCTTGTGAAATTGTGAAGTTTGTATTGTGCCAAAATCCTTGAGAGGATTTTGACACTTTAGGGGGGGGGGGTGTTACGGCCCCTGCTTGTTATAGGCAGCTGTGGCCGTTTGTGTTTAATTAGGGGCGGCAGAGCGCTGCCTGGAGTGGCTAAGGCCAGCGCCTTTGTCCCCGCCCCTGTGTGACTGGAACCCCTCTGGACCAGTCAGGCTGCAGCCTACGGGGACGCTCAGGCTGAAAAGGCTGCAGCCGAGGCAGGTCTGGAGGGGGGGAGAAGCCAGAATGGCTCCGGCCGCTCTCCTCCTCATGTTGTGCACCGGGTGTGTGTGTGTTGCGACCACCTCCCTTTCACAATGGGTGCTTAAGTGTTTAGTTGTGTTAAGTTTACTTTGTGATTGTTTTAGGGCTGGGCTAGGTTAGCGTTTTATTGTGTTGTGACGACGGTCACTTTAGTTATGGGCCTGTTGCTTATGTTTGGTTTTAGTTTCACCACCGAGTTGCGGTTTTGTGTTTCGTTTGCACTCGGTGTGTGTTTGGTATAGGTTTTGGTTTGTTTCTTTCTGCAGGTCCGCTAACCCCAGCTCATCTTTTGTTTTACAGGTTGTCATTCACTTTCATGGGAATTGTAAATAAATGTGCTTTTATTTTGAAGTAACATCTGTCCTCACCGTGTTTCTTTGTTACGCCCTTCCATACCCCTGAGTCGGGTCGTAACAATGGTATAAGTTACCTTTGTCAGTCGATGGGTTTCCAAAGGCTGCAGCCTTTTCAGCCTGAGCGTCCCCGTAGGCTGCAGCCTGACTGGTCCAGAGGGGTGCCAGTCACACAGGGGCGGGGACAAAGGCGCTGGCCTTAGCCACTCCAGGCAGCGCTCTGCCTCCCCTAATTAAACACAAACGGCCACAGCTGCCTATAACAAGCAGGGGCCGTAACAATAGTTAAAAAAAATAAAAAAACAATAAAAAAAAAAGAACGTCAGTCTCTGTTTAAAAAAAAAAAAAATTACTTTGTGTGACTGATTTTCTGATGCAGTCAGTCATGAAGGCATCTCTCACCAGCCAGTTCCAAATTTGTTAATGATAACCGAATAATACGCAGCATACATGCTTGATTCCGTCACTGTTACATTTCAGCCACTGCAGCTCTTTATCGGGCTAGTGTAAAAACGACTTACCGTTGGAATAGCGACGCTTGAAACCTCATCAGTCTCTGAAGAATGAGCTGGATCGACATCTGTCACAGCGCTTAAATTAGTTTGGTTGTTTGTGGCTGTGCTTTCTCCTGCTCCAGGTACAGCGTGGCAAGGTGATCCTTCCTCCTCAGCAGCCACTTCAAGTCGGAGAAGGTGACGCGTGTGTGTCCGCTTTACATGATAGTAGAAGGAGTTATACACCCTGAACTCACTTGGACAACCATCAATTCCACACACCACGCGAAAATCCGGGCTGCGACTGTGCATGGTGTTAATATGACTCAAAAGTTGTTTTAGAGTCAGTGCTACAAACACGTAGCATATGAAGCAACGCCAAATCATGTTGGAAACGAGGACGTTTCAAGTCAGTGAAACAAGGCTGCACTGTGACTGCCGTAAAACAACTTGCTACTATGGTTATACCCACCTGCTAAATTGTCGTAAATGTGGGGGTAAAATTTTAGTTGTCTTGATTAATGTTAATCTGAAATGCACAAAAGACATAAAAAAAAAAAAAACATTTTTAAAAATGGTTGAGCCAAAGAAAGGCGAGGCACCTTGAGGACGAACTTCGGATCTGACATCACTGTCGTGCATAATCTGGTGTACGGCAGCAGCCAAGTGCTCCTTGAAGTCAACGTGGGTGACACGTTCTTTTTTATTTGAACAAGCCTGACCAAGACCCCTGCTTCATTGCAAGTAAGTTAAAATGCTCTGTCCAGTGCCCCCCTTTTGTGTAGTTTACATTACACAGCCTTGGCTGTTATCTATGTTTCAGTGTGTATTTTCTGTGTAACGTTGCAGCCGGAAACACGGACAGGAGGTGAGCTGCTGTTAGGGGAGCTAACTAGCTAGCTAACTCAGCTAACAGCATGGAAGAATTGGATGAGGTTGCAGTATCAACTTTAAGGGGTAATGTACACAAATGTTATGTTTAAACTAGGGCAAGGCACGTAATTATCACGTTAAGGCATTAATTAATGCCGTTATTTTTTTTTTTTTTTCTTACCAATATATATATATATATATATGACCTAATGACAAGAAAAATAGAATATTCCATCAAAAACTTGAGAAATTGCTAAAAACCTACGTTTGTTATTATATCTATATTTATAAACATTAGTTAGTTACTTAGCATGTTTAGTCATGTATTAAGAGCCATTGTGGAAGGTCCAGAGAGACATTTGCTGCTCTGGAGCCGTGGGTTGAACACCCCTGATGTAGTGTTTGTAAACCAAGATTTACTGCATTTTTTTCATATAGCAGTAACAATACCAATGCGATTAACTGCAACATTTAATTCGATTGAGATTAAAGATTATAATTGTTGCCCAGCACTAGTTTAAACATATTAAATGGACACACGTTTACATAGTTATGCTAACACAGAGGTGTGAAAATTCCATTAGTTTACCCCCTAACAACCTAATTTGAACGAAGTGTCGACTTTTAATAACCTCTTGCAGTTTCGTTTCTAGGACACCATTTGATCTTGCTCTGTTTGACATGTGTTCATAGCTGCAAATATCAGCGAGGCCATGATGGGCACCCTGTCTCGTGAAGACTTGCGGGATCTTTTCCCAGGCCCAGAGAACTTTTTACGGCGAAAAGCGGTCTGGTGTGCCTGTCATGGTGCATTGGAGGTCAGTTTCTATTTGAAGAATGTTGTTTCCAGATTATTGTAATGCATTAACTGTTAACTTTGACAGCCCTACTTTAGTACAATGTACGTTGATTAACAGTGAGTTCCTTCCTTCAGTGTTGTCTGTTTAGACTTAGTACATTCATGGCATCAGAACACATGTACAACTGGGCCCATATAAAGATTTTTAGGGCAAAGAGTTGCTCTTAGCGGCCAAATTCTAAGAAAATTCTGAGAATCATGATGTTTTCTTAGAATTTCCCCTAACAGTGAAGAGTAGATCCTAGTAAAGATAAAGCTATTCCTAAAGAATCCTAGCCCTCAAGAGAGCTCCTAAGGTGAGATCTGTTAAGAGCAGGGAAGAGGACTTTTTAGATGCCTAGGAGTTCCCTGAACTAAGGACAAAATGGTGGACGTAAGAGGACGAAGAAATATTCTCCAAACACTGGATGATAGTGAATTAATTAAACATTCTGTTGTTTATTTTGTGGATGCAGGTGATGTGACAGTCATTTAGCAGACGCTTTTATCCACAGCGACTTATATTTGAGAGTAAGAACAACACAAGCATGAATTCAAACAAGATGGGAAGTCATCATTAAGTGATAGTCAGACTGCTGTGAGTCCAGTTGGACCAGGTGCTGTCATGTAGTGCTAGAGGCAGTTCTATGTTTTCTTTCTTTTACTTTTTCTTTCTTTTTTTTTTTCTCTATGATTGAGTTTACTGATTTGACAGACCATTAATGCTTCATTGTAGTTTGTGTCATCAAGGACAAAAAAATAAATGTTGCACTTTGCAGTAGTTAATTGTCTTTTATTTTACAGGAATCTGGCCAAGACGACTTGAAATCGTCAGGCAGTTCCTCCATTAATGAGTCACCCATGCGACAGACATCCACTCCCATCAACATGACTCCTGCAAAGTACACAAGCCCTGAAAAGGTTGTGAAGTTATCCTCTCCAGAATATGTCTTGCACACAGACACAGAACTAGATCAAGTCCGCCAACAATATTTTGAGTTGTCAAAGAAAGGTGAAGAGCGCAACTGCCAAATGTCGAAGGAGCTCAGATGCCGGCTCATCCGAAACACCATGACTAGTATGATTACAATCCTAAGGGCAACAGGGGATGGAGAATCACACAGATACCCATCAAAACCAGAAATTACAGCAATGGCAAAGAGAATAGTACTGTACTACCCCATGCTACAGGACCAAGGCATCAAGAATACATGGGTAAGTGAAGTGCATCCACTTCATGACCAAAGTGTTTCATGTTGGACATTTTTAGTAGTTGTTTAAAATATGTATTGAATGTCTTGTACAGGTCACTGTGTATGCACAGCTATACAAAAGAATGCAGAATGTTAGATCTCCCCAAAAAAACACTCCAGATGGGAAAAGTTTTAAGAGGTAAGCCTGAAACTAATGCTTTTTTTAAAATAGATATATCTGTTAATCATTTCCAGATGAATTGATCAGTTTTTATTATCAAAAAATGAAAGTGATGAACAATTTCAACTTTTTTTTCTCCCTAAATGTCTTACTTTGTCCTCGACCAAAAGATATTAATTTCCCTGTTATAGAGGATAAACAAGCTAGAAAAAGTAGCCTAAAAATTACATTTGAGAAACTTCTAATGTTACAATGGTTGAAACTCAAATTTATTAACTGTGCTAAAGTACCCGGTGACCTGCTTGTGGTGTTTTCTCTCTTGTGATAGCATTTTCTCAGCACAATTTTTAATGGTGTGTGTGTGTGAGGGGGTATTGAATTGTATTGTACTAAGAACTGTGTGTTACATTTTTTTATGTATGAAAGGTGATATACAAATAAAGTGTCTGATTGATTGATTTAGTTGACAACTACTTGATTAACTAACTAATCTTTGCAGCGCTACAAAGAGGCGCCGCCTTGAGCAGCCAGGAGACACGGATGAAATTGATTCAAGTGACTCAACAATCATTCTGGGTATATCCACTGAAGGGAATAGCAGCTCAGGCAGTACAGAAAGTGAGTTAGAAGGTGAGTTTTCACTTCGCATTTACAAATTTTCTATTGCAAGGTATTAATATTTCAGTAATAAACCCATATTATGAAATCAAGATGTCTGTCCTGACATGACTGAAGTAAAAGGCTTAAAAATGGGCATCAGAGGGTAGGTAATATATTTGTGCTGTTATCAATTTACTAACATTATTGAAGAAATGAATAGAAATCTGGCTTTCCAAAGGCAAAAGACTGAATGGGTTCACAAAGCCTCAAGTTATAACATGGCTCTTATTAAAATACTGTCAATTATAAAATATTGCTATTAATGAAAGCTGGTATATAATTTTGAACCGCTGGGTACTGCAGAGCTATTTTAGCATTGGTCTGTGCAACACCACTTTCTGTAACCACTCAACATATCAAATAATGTTGAGTTTAAAACCCATGTGCTTCACAGAGGCATTTGTGTTCTTGTAAAGAATTTAATTGTTGGTTTAGGTTCTAAATTACATAAATGATCTTTAAAGTGAATTATCCTGAACGAAGGATGTCTTTGCTATGTGTTAAAGGAAACCGTAGACCACAAAATCTACTTAAGGAAGCACCCTCTACTCTGGTCTGCCCTGATGGTGAGTTTGTCCAGTTGCTTTATGGCTGTGGGTGTGTGCATCTTTGTCGGAGTGTACCTGTGTGCCTAAAAGCAGTTAAATGTGATTGCATGACCATATGAGATCAGAGCAGATAGCACTCGTGAATTTAGTATAAAGATTTTTTTTTTTTTTTTTTTTTTTGTATTCTGTGAATACACTGGCATTAAAATGGTTAAAATTATTCCAAATGACAAGAAGCAAAATGTTTTATTCCGTGAAAGTGTAGTCTCATGTGTATGTTTTTTATGTCTAACATTTTTTTACTTTTAAGAACATGACTGTATAATTTAAAGTGAGGCACATTAATTACGTATTTGTGTCTTAAAGCTAACAAGCCTGCAAGTAGTCCAGACACCTACAGTCCAGCAACCTTGGCCAAGCACTATAAGACCCTTCAAACTTTGTTTAAAAGAAAAAATCCCAACCACCAGGATGTCTCTCATCTCCTGGATTTGGAATTTCTATCCAGAAGAGCTTTCATTGATTCAAATACCATTCGTGAAGAGGACAGACACAAGAAGGTTCTAGAAGCATATCCTTGTTTCAAGGACATTGCACATGTAAGTAGTTATTCATTATGCATGGTTAAAACCAATATATACCAACTTTCTTATCTGAAGTGATGCATTTACACGTCTGTATTGGCATACTGAATATTTTATAGGTGATGGAGGAGCTTCATCGTATATTGGATAAAGATAACAACAACTTCATCGATGAACTGAAGGGAAGATGGCATGACTTCTGCCAAAAGGTGCAATTTTTTGGTGTATGGAAGAAGATTCTGAGACCACCAATGGGAGTGGACAAAGGTAAGAAATGATGTTTTAGTGTCATCAGAGTTTACCTTTGGGCATGATAATTGCCAAGTACATGTGCCCTTGTCTTGTCCTACTACTTCCTTCACAACAGTTATCCCATCACTGGCTAAATGTTAGCTTTTTTTTAAAGCATTGCGTCTGTTGTATGCATTTGACCTTGTGCATTTTCTCCAAGTGTTGTAATGAAGTAATGATTCTCTTCCTGTACAGCTGAACAGGCTCTTGAGATCTTACGTGTGCTGCCATCACCGTTCCCCTCCACCTCTGCCCCTCCGAAGAGGGTACGGGATGTGAGTGAGGCTCTGGTGCATGTTCTCGAGGTGAGCTGTGTAAAATGTTGCAGGATCTTTTGGACTACAATCCTGGGAAAATATAACTCAAGGTTCTCTGATGACTCCCAATGTATTTCCTATACTGTATCTGTTTTCAAAGGCACCCAAAACATTTGTTTTTGGAAAGAGGATTTTTATTGGTTAGATGTCTGTGGCTTTAGCATGTGCAAAAATGGATGCATAGGTTCCAAAATGATCCCTGAAACAAAAGTGCATTAATCTGACAGAAGTATGTCTGTTATGTTTTAAAGGACAAAGAAGATCCTAACATCTACTTGAAGAAGCACCCTCTCTCCTGCCCAGTCCTGATTGTGAGTCCAGCCAACTGCCTCCTAGCGGTAGGAGATTCGCCAATAACCACATTTCCAAAAGACAAAGTTACTGAGGGTGCTTTATACCTTATGGCCTACTATTATACCCTTCACCTTACATACCCAAAGTGTGTAGCCACTCTGCTTTCAGTTATACAGACAGAGGTCCTCTTTGACAAAATACATGAAAGAGAGCTCACATCATCTTACAAGAAGAGCATGGCTGAGTGGAATGCCTTTATTAGCCAATAAAGCATGTGTTGTCAGATGTACACTATAGAGCACTTTCTCTCTCCCTACAAGACTACAGTCTATGTTCAATGTTACTGGTAATTGTTTAGAATTTGGCCAACATTAATGATGTTACATGGTCAATGGTGTATTGTGGGAGGAATTTATCCAAATGTTCATGTTGTAAGCAAAACCTTTAATATGAATGTTACAAAAAGCACTTTGTAACAGTTATTGTTAAAAAATTAGCTGTTTTCTGTGTACCCAGTAGTGTGTTGTGACTATGCTTTGAATGTACCTGTGCAGAGTACAGATTTTGCTGGTGTATTTAAACGCACGTTGGTCAGATGAGCCAGAACTGTGTTCTTCAGTTGCCGTCTGTTCATGCAGCTTTTGCTGTAAATAAATCTGATGGTTTAAAGCAAGACTAGTTTTCAGTTTTCTGTCTTACAAGCAGTAGGTGAATGTCTTGACTCATGAACAGTATTATTGTTGTAGAGCTTGTAAGGTAAATGCAAATGATTACCCTTGGGGTAACAATGAGTTACTATGGCTAAAACAATTGCTTAATACTAGTCAGGAATGCTAACTTTAAGTAAATATTGTTTTAAAATGCCCATTTTAAATCTTATATCAAGTAGGTGGTGGAATTAAATTTAGAGCAATGTCCAATATATAACTTAAAATGAGTTATATACCCTTGAAATAAGGAGGATCACATTGGAAGGGTAAAAAAAGATGTTACTTTTCAGGGTAAAAAATACTAGTTTTGAGCATCACAATCTTTTTATGAGACAAAGGAACTTCAAAATATTAGTAAAATATGGCTAACAATGAGTTTTTCCAGCTAATTTGAAGATCTATTAAGGTTGTCATATATTGTCTTATTTCAAGAAATCTTACCAAGACAAATTTGACTTGTTCCATTGGCAGATTTTTTAGCTTATTTTAAGCAGAATTATTGTATATTTCTTTTTTTTTTTGCTGATTTCAAGACAGCCTTTTTTCCAGTGCAAAGAAAATGCATAAAACAAGCATATATCATGCTAGCAGATGTTAAGCTGTTGCTAGCTTTTATGCTCTGTTAAGCTAGCTTAATGTAGCTCTTTTTCTTGAACTTTTAAATGTAAACTGAAAAGAAAATTCTTACATTTTAAAAGTATCTGGCTTTTCTAAGAAGTTCTTATGAATGTGTTTAGTTACTTAATATTAGTAAAGCAAAAAGCATGCATATAATAAGCACGTGTTATGCTAGCAGCCGTCCAGCAGTTACTATTTGTTCGTGTTCCAACATCATTTCTCTAAATTCTAAAGCCCACATTTGACAGAAAAGACTCAAGTTTAAGATGGATTTTTCTCCCATGTAGTGCCAGTTCAATTGAGTTCATGTATTAAAGTTTTTTGGTTATTCTGATGTTACTACATAAACTAGTGTGGGAAGAAAATGCATAAAACAAGCATATATCATGCTAGCAGATGTTAAGCTGTTGCTAGCTTTTCTGCTGTGTTAAGCTAGTTTAATGTAGCTCTTTTTCTTGAACTTTTAAATGTAAACTGAAAAGAAAATTCTTACATTTTAAAAGTATTTGGCCTTTCTTAGAAGTTCTTATGAATGTGTTTAGTTAACTTGATATTAGTAGAGCAAAAAGCATGAATATAATAAGCACGTGTTATGCTTGCAGCCGTTCAGCACTGCTATTTGTTTGTGTTCCAACATCATTTCTCTGAATTCTAAAGCCCACATTTGAAGGAAAACACTTAGATTCAAAGAGGATTTCAGTGTTTCCATGTAGTGCCACTTATGTATTAAACTTGTTTGGTTATTCTGACGTTACTACATAAACTAGTGTGCGAAGAAAATGCATAAAACAAGCATATATCATGCCTGCAGATGTTAAGCTGTTGCTAGCTTTAATGCTATGTTAAGCTAGCTTAATGTAGCTCTTTTTCTTGAACTTTTAAATGTAAACTGAAAAGAAAATTCTTACATTTTAAAAGTATTTGGCTTTTCTTAGAAGTTCTTATGAATGTGTTCAGTTAACTTGATATTAGTAGAGCAAAAAGCATGAATATAATAAGCACGTGTTATGCTAGCAGCCATTCAGCAGTGCTATTTGCTTGTTTTCCAACATCCTTTCTCTGAATTCTAAAGCCCACATTTGAAGGAAAACACTTAGATTCAAGAAGGATTTTAGTGTTTCCATGTGGTGCCACTTAATGTGAGTTCATGTATTAAAGTTGGTTGGTTATTCTGACGTTACTGCATAAACTAGTGTGCAAAGAAAATGCATAAAACAAGCATATATCATGCTAGCAGATGTTAAGCTGTTGCTAGCTTTAATGCTATGTTAAGCTAGCTTAATGTAGCTCTTTTTCTTGAACTTTTAAATGTAAACTGAAAAGAAAATTCTTACATTTTAAAAGTATTTGGCTTTTCTTAGAAGTTCTTATGAATGTGTTTAGTTAACTTTATATTAGTAGAGCAAAAAGCATGCATATAATAAGCACGTGTTATGCTAGCAGCCGTCCTGCAGTTGCTATTTGTTCGTGTTCCAACTTCCTTTCTCTGAATTCTAAAGCCCACATTTGACAGAAAAGACTCAAGTTTAAGGTGGATTTTTCTTCCATGTAGTGCCACTTAATGTGAGTTCATGTATTAAAGTTGTTTGGTTATTCTGATGTTACTACATAAACTAGTGTGCGAAAAAATGCATAAAACAAGCATATATCATGCTAGCAGATGTTAAGCTGCTGCTAGCTTTAATGCTATGTTAAGCTAGCTTAATATAGCTCTTTTTCTTGAACTTTTAAATGTAAACTGAAAAGAAAATTCTTACATTTTAAAAGTATTTGGCTTTTCTTAGAAGTTCTTATGAATGTGTTTAGTTAACTTGATATTAGTAGAGCAAAAACCATGAATATAATAAGCATGTGTTATGCTTGCAGCCATTCAGCAGTGCTATTTGCTTGTGTTCCAACAACCTTTCTCTGAATTCTAAAGCCCACATTTGAAGCAAAACACTTAGATTCAAGAAGGATTTCAGTGTTTCCATGTAGTGCCACTTCATGTGAGTTCATGTATTAAAGTTGTTTGGTTTTTCTGACGTTTCTACATAAACTAGTGTGCGAAGAAAATGCATAAAACAAGCATATATCATGCTAGCAGATGTTAAGCTGTTGCTAGCTTTAATGCTATGTTAAGCTAGCTTAATGTAGCTCTTTTTCTTGAACTTTTAAATGTAAACTGAAAAGAAAATTCTTACATTTTAAAAGTATTTGGCTTTTCTTAGAAGTTCTTATGAATGTGTTTAGTTAACTTGATATTAGTAGAGCAAAAAGCATGAATATAATAAGCATGTGTTATGCTTGCAGCCATTCAGCAGTGCTATTTGCTTGTGTTCCAACAACCTTTCTCTGAATTCTAAAGCCCACATTTGAAGGAAAACACTTAGATTCAAGAAGGATTTCAGTGTTTCCATGTAGTGCCACTTAATTTGAGTTCATGTATTAAAGTTGTTTGGTTATTCTGACGTTACTACATAAACTAGTGTGCGAAGAAAATGCATAAAACAAGCATATATCATGCTAGCAGATGTTAAACTGTTGCTAGCTTTAATGCTATGTTAAGCTAGCTTAATGTAGCTCTTTTTCTTGAACTTTTAAATGTAAACTGAAAAGATAATTTTTACATTTTAAAAGTATTTGGCTTTTCTTAGAAGTTCTTATGAATGTGTTTAGTTAACTTGATATTAGTAGAGCAAAAAGCATGAATATAATAAGCACGTGTTATGCTTGCAGCCATTCAGCAGTGCTATTTGCTTGTGTTCCAACATCCTTTCTCTGAATTCTAAAGCCCACATTTGAACGAAAACACTTAGATTCAAGGAGGATTTCATAGTTTCCATGTAGTGCCACTTCATGTGAGTTCATGTATTAAAGGTATTTGGTTATTCTGATATTATTACATGAACTAGTGTGGCCAGAAAATACATAAAACAAGCATATATCATGCCTGCAGATGTTAAGCTGTTGCTAGCTTTAATGCTATGTTAAGCTAGCTCAATGTAGCTCTTTTTCTTGAACTTTTAAATGTAAACTGAAAAGAAAGTTCTTACATTTTAAAAATATTTGGCTTTTCTTAGAAGTTCTTACAAATGTGTTTAATTAACTTGATATTAGTAGAGCAAAAAGCATGAATAAAATAAGCACGTGTCATGCTAACAGCCGTCCAGCAGTTGGTATTTGTTCGTGTTCCAACATCCTTTCTCTGAATTCTAAAGCCCACATTTGAAGGAAAACACTTAGATTCAAGAAGGATTTTAGTGTTTCCATGTAGTGCCACTTAATGTGAGTTCATGTATTAGAGTTGGTTGGTTATTCTGACATTACTACATATGCTAGTGTGCAAAGAAAATGCATAAAACAAGCATATATCATGCTAGCAGATGTTAAGCTGTTGCTAGCTTTAATGCTATGTTAAGCTAGCTTAATGTAGCTCTTTTTCTTGAACTTTTAAATGTAAACTGAAAAGAAAATTCTTACATTTTAAAAGTATTTGGCCTTTCTTAGAAGTTCTTATGAATGTGTTTAGTTAACTTGATATTAGTAGAGCAAAAAGCATGAATATAATAAGCACGTGTTATGCTTGCAGCCGTTCAGCACTGCTATTTGTTTGTGTTCCAACATCATTTCTCTGAATTCTAAAGCCCACATTTGAAGGAAAACACTTAGATTCAAAGAGGATTTCAGTGTTTCCATGTAGTGCCACTTATGTATTAAACTTGTTTGGTTATTCTGACGTTACTACATAAACTAGTGTGCGAAGAAAATGCATAAAACAAGCATATATAATGCCTGCAGATGTTAAGCTGTTGCTAGCTTTAATGCTATGTTAAGCTAGCTTAATGTAGCTCTTTTTCTTGAACTTTTAAATGTAAACTGAAAAGAAAATTCTTACATTTTAAAAGTATTTGGCTTTTCTTAGAAGTTCTTATGAATGTGTTCAGTTAACTTGATATTAGTAGAGCAAAAAGCATGAATATAATAAGCATGTGTTATGCTTGCAGCCATTCAGCACTGCGATTTGCTTGTGTTCCAACAACCTTTCTCTGAATTCTAAAGCCCACATTTGAAGGAAAACACTTAGATTCAAGAAGGATTTTAGTGTTTCCATGTAGTGCCACTTCATGTGAGTTCATGTATTAAAGTTGGTTGGTTATTCTGACGTTTCTACATAAACTAGTGTGCGAAGAAAATGCATAAAACAAGCATATATCATGCTAGCAGATGTTAAGCTGTTGCTAGCTTTAATGCTATGTTAAGCTAGCTTAATGTAGCTCTTTTTCTTGAACTTTTAAATGTAAACTGAAAAGAAAATTCTTACATTTTAAAAGTATTTGGCTTTTCTTAGAAGTTCTTATGAATGTGTTTAGTTAACTTTATATTAGTAGAGCAAAAAGCATGCATATAATAAGCACGTGTTATGCTAGCAGCCGTCCTGCAGTTGCTATTTGTTCGTGTTCCAACAACCTTTCTCTGAATTCTAAAGCCCACATTTGAAGGAAAACACTTAGATTCAAGGAGGATTTCAGTGTTTCCATGTAGTGCCACTTAATGTGAGTTCATGTATTAAACTTGTTTGGTTATTCTGATATTATTACATGAACTAGTGTGGGCAGAAAATACATAAAACAAGCATATATCATGCCTGCAGATGTTAAGGTGTTGCTAGCTTTTATGCTCTGTTAAGCTAGCTTAATGTAGCTCTTTTTCTTGAACTTTTAAATGTAAACTACAAGGAAAATTCTTACATTTTAAAAGTATTTAGCTTTTCTAAGAAGTTCTTATGAATGTGTTTAGTTAACTTAATATTAGTAAAGCAAAAAGCATGCATATAATGAGCATGTGTTATGCTAGCAGCCGTTTAGCAGTTGCTATTTGTTCGTGTTCCAACATCATTTCTCTGAATTCTAAAGCCTACATTTGACAGAAAAGACTCAAGTTTAAGATGGATTATTCTCCCATGTAGTGCCACTTCATGTGAGTTCATGTATTAAAGTTGTTTGGTTATTCTGACATTACTACATAAACTAGTGTGGGAAGAAAATACATAAAACAAGCATATATCATGCTAGCAGATGTTAAGCTGTTGCTAGCTTTTATGCTCTGTTAAGCTAGCTTAATGTAGCTCTTTTTCTTGAACTTTTAAATGTAAACTGAACAGAAAATTCTTACATTTTAAAAGGATTTGGCTTTTCTAAGAAGTTCTTACAAATGTGTTTAGTTAACTTGATATTAGTAAAGCAAAAAGCATGAACATAATAAGCACGTGTTATGCTAGCAGCCGTTCAGCAGTTGCTATTTGTTTGTGTTCCAACAACCTATCTCTGAATTCAAAAGCCCACATTTGACAGAGAAGACTCAAGTTTAAGAAATCCTGGATCATTTTCAGTCTGGCTTTCGCAGGGCTCACTCCACTGAAACAGCCCTGCTCAGAGTCTCCAATGACCTGCTGATGCAGAGCGATGTTTGTCATTGCTCTGTTTTATTGTTACTAGACTTGACCTCAGTTTTTGACACTAGATTATTATGTCCTTCTGGACAGGCTGAAACACGGGTTTGGGGTTCCAGGATCTGCTCTTAAATGGTTCTCCTCTTATCTCTCTGGGAGATTAGTTTCTGTGGCTGCTGCAAAGTTCAAATCCTGTTCTTCATCTCTCGATGTTGGTGTTCCACAGGGGTCTGTTCTGGGGTCTTTTTTGTTCATTTTATATTTGCTGCCTCTGCAGCACATTATAGGTTATTTTAAAGATATTTCTTATCATTGTTATGCTGATGATTTTCAGCTTTTAATTATTTTTAAACCTCAGGATGTTTAAGATTCAGATCTTGCTTGGGTGTTTGGATGCTGTCAGGAGCTGGATGAATGATAACTTTCTTCAACTTAATAATGTAAAAACTGAGGTCCTTGTTTGTGCCCCTGACAGAATTTTCCCTAAGATAGCTGAGAGTCTCGGCCCACTTGTCTCATCCAGACTAGATTACTGTAATTCCATCTTCACATGCTTAAGCAAAAAATGTCTTCACCGTCTCCAAGCTGTTCAGAACGCTACTGCAAGGCTGATAACAAAATCCTCCACATTCACTCATTTCACTCCAGCTGCACTGGCTTCCAATTTATTACAGAGTGCATTTTAAAATTGTGGTTTTAACTTCATGACCAAGCACCTGAATATATCAGAGACCTTCTACAGCCCTACGTGCCCAGCAGGTCCCTGAGATCAAGGGATGAAGGTCTGCTGGCTGTTAAGCCAACACGGCTGAAAACCAAAGATGACAGAGCCTCGCAGCAGTGCCTCCTTCCCTCTGGACCTCCCTTCCTCTCAGCCTGAGATCTGTGGACTATGTGATCTCTTTTAAAAAGCAGCTAAAAACACATCTTTTTAAACTTGCTTTTACTTATTTTTTATTTTCTCTGTGTTATTGTTATTTTGTGTTCTGTTTTATTGTTAAGCATTTTGTGATTTTTATCTTGAAAGGTGCTATATAAATAAACATTTACTTACCCACTTACTTACAAAATTTTCTTGTAGCATAGAGAAGCACCAGTACGACTGTACATCATAAAAACCAAACCTGGTTTTACCCTGTAAAGGGCGTTATAAGCCTTTTTTTTTTACCCATAAAATCCTGTTTCTTTTAAAGAAATGAAAAAATTACTAATTTTATGTAGTTTTCATCACAATTAAGTAATAGTATGTCATTTAAAGATCATGGTCCTCGGCCGGAAAAGGGTGGAGTGCGCTTTCCGGCTCTGCAATAGGGTCCAGCCCCAAGTGGAGGAGTTCACGTATCTTGGGGTCTTGTTCACGAGTGAGGAAAGGATGGAGCAGGAGATTGACAGACGGATCGGTGTGGCGTCTGCATTGATGCGGACTTTGCATCAGTCTGTCGTGGTGAAGAAGGAGCCAGAGTAGAGCCTTTGCTCTTCCACATCGACAGGAGCCAGATGAGGTGGCTCAGGCATCTGGGCGAATGCCTCCTGGACGCCCCCCTGGTGAGGTGTTCCGGGCACGTCCCACCGGAAAGTGGCCCCGAGGAAGACCCAGGACGCGCTGGACGGACTACATCTCTCGGCTGGCCTGGGAACGCCTCGGGATCCCTCCGGATGAGCTGGTGAATGTGGTCGGGGAGAGGGAAGTCTGGGTTTCCCTGCTTAAGCAGCTACCCCCGTGACCCGACTCCAGGTAAGCGGCAGATAATGGATGGATGGATGGGTGGATGGATGTTATTTAAAGCTCAAAAAAACACATCTTAGGGTGCACTACCTCTTTAATTGGTGTCTCTCTTCTTCTTTCTTAGCAGGGATCTTAGAGTTGTGCTGCTTGTTGACCCTTATTTCCTGTCCCCTCCACCTCCAACTAGTCCAAGAAGATGGTCATCCTTACAGGTTCTGGATCTGATGGAGGTTTTCCTCTTCACTGTCTCCTTGTGTTACAGCCTCAGGCTTGTCCGCCAGAAGCCGTAAGTGGGGCTGTGTCAGTGCTTCCTGGTGATTGGCTGCGGGACTGTTTCCTGGTTTCTTTGCCAGGATTGGTCGCTGACTGTTCCGGCTCTTCAGTGGCTGACCAATCAGGACGACACCTTGCCTTCGAATACCTTGGATTACCTTCATTCATGGTAGGTGTATAACTGGGACACAGTTCATCAGTTTGGGTGTGATCTCTGGACTGTTAGCTGTTTGTTACCCTGTGTGGGTTTTTAAATACAATATGTGGTTAAGATAACAGAGCGTATTTGCTCTTAGTTTGTCTGATTTGTCTGTATTGGATGTGACATCCTCCCTGAACTAAGTGAATTTAAGTTGCATTTGTTCTTGTTTGTTAACTGCTAGTGTGGGTGTGTATACCTGTTAAAAGGACACTCTTAGTTGTATTTTGTGTTTTGTTTAAAGGCTGAATAATTAGGATTTTTTTCTGTAAAAATAATTTAAAATTTTCTCATTTGTTGCAAGGGATAAAATGAAGCTTCCCTATAAACAATCTGTCTCCTACATCAACAATTTCTTTGTCAAGTTTTTCACCTTCAAAATAAGAGTTCCGTGCTGGAATAACTTGGGTGCACCGTGTTGCTCTTTCCAACTTCCTGGTTCCTTATCCAATCATATACGACTCCCCACCGTTGCCAAACAACAGCCAGCATTTTATGTTGGCAAAAGAGCAGCAGCGTGCAGGTATGGAAGCTAGTAAAAGAAGCGGACCAGAAATAGTTTCAGAAAAACCTAAAAAGCCTCGACATCCTGCTCAAAAAGCAAACGACCAAAAACGGAATAAAACGAGGATCAATATTGGAGAATCTTTTGCAAGTTGAGAAGTCTGAGCTGGCAAAGTTTCTCCTTGATAGGTACGCACCGGAATTTTGCTTAAATTAACTGAAAAGTTTATCTTGATTTACAAACATAATTTACAACGTAAATTAGCGTGTGAAATTAGCGCTAGCATTTCAAAGCATAGTAACTTATTGTGTGTGAATCATCTTCGCTCAACACCATGAAGTTTGCTGGCGCTATGTTCTCCTTCCTTCATAGACTGTATATAAAAGAACCGTCCTCTCACAAACCAGCAACCTGCGCAAAACTCTCCGTAGGGGGAAAGGGGGGAGGGAGGAAGAACTTTCTCCGTGTTTTTCTCTTTCGACTGCAGTTCTGATTTGAAACACTAGGTGTCAATACTACTTATTTTGCCTTTAAGTGAGCTTTACATTTATTAGATTTTGCTTTATTTTATTTTGGGGATATTTCAGGAATAGTTTTGGTTGACCCATTTTGTTTACATATGGCATGATTTGCTTTTATTATAAATAAACTGGGTTTTATTGTATATCCCTCTCTCCAACTAGTGTGTTACTTCCCTTTTACACCCCTAAACAAAAGGATGCGTAACACCTTGAAGGACTGAATCAAAGCAAAGATGTGATCCAATCTGTTGGTTTCCTTAGCTTGGTAATTATGTTTATAAATTTGTTTATGTAAACAGTTATTACAAATTGGATTAATGTGGATCAGATAATGTGTAAACACGCATTTAAATTTATCTAATGTAAAAACCAATTGCAACAAACTTTTAATTGGATTTTACCTGGATTAGAATAAACTTTAACTGAACTCTGTATTAGTACCTTGAGATTACTTTGTTGTGATTTGCAGCTATGTAAATAAAGCTGAATTGAACTGAGTATATCTAATATCTGCTTTTTATATTCTAAAGCCTTTTAAAACCACAGAAAGAAATAAAACTTGATATACTGTCACAGATTTGTCTGACCGTTCTACAGATTGTGGAGTTCCTGATTTCAGTTCATGTGAGAGTTTTTGCCTCCCCCCCGTGGTCATACGGGGAATTACTTTATGACGATGTCAACACATGTGTCTTCATTCAGGTTAAACCTCAACATGACTGGTTACGATGCGACTGAAAACACACAGACCAATTCAGTTTACGTCCACAAGCTCCTACATAGTGTAATGGACTTCAGGGTTGATAGCAGATCACCCTGAGGAGTTTTTACGGTAGCAGGCTTCTGTCATGAAGGCGGCCCTAACACGGCAGTTCCTAAGATTTCGTCCGTGTGGATTTCCCGGCTGTATCTTGTTAGATTGTTTATCAGGGAAATGATCAGTTTAGAAATCATATCAGTTTGTACATTATGAAGACTGTCGACTATTCAATTTCGCAAACGTACTGCACAGTTGAAAGCTCATTCGACTCTACACAATACTGCCCTTAACTCCTGTTAGTAAAAAAAAAAACACATGACGCCGAATAATACAGGAAGAACCGTTTAATGATTGTCATTTCTTACAGCCAATAGGATTGTAAGTTTTTCACCTTAAGTCCGCCGTTGAACAAAATTGACCAATCGGAATTCAGGATGGGAACTTCCACCACACAGGCGGAGCATGTTCCATTGTATGACCTGTTCTGAAAGAGTACCGCGATTGTAGAGGAACGGACTGTGGAATGCGTGATTTTATTTTTTTTAAAAAAGTTTAATTAAAACCTGCGGCCAATAGTCACCCTTTTGTACAGAATTGTTTGCGGTTGATGCAGCTCACGGTAAAGTAACTGGTGGTTACTGGGACAAAGTGCGGCGTCTCACCGAAGGAATTCCAGCATCACCGGCGCCTCATCCACCTTACTGTCCTGTTAGCACCTCAGATTACCAGCCTTATCTGCATATGATTTGTGGTGTGAATCCGACGGAGGTATTCGGGAATGTCTTTCACTCGTGTTTTTAATTAGTCGCTAGTCCCTAACAGACGGGCAGGGTTCTTAGGTCGCGAACTAGCATTTTAACCGAATTAGCTAACCACCTAGCTGACGCTAACGTTGCCGGTCGTCTTCCACAAAAGGGCAACGTGTGGACAAGAGTTTTTAGCTAATCTAACGCGTTCTCTTGAATAATTTGTAAGTGTTTGGGCTGCCGCTAAAAGATCGCTACAGTTGTACATAATGAATGGATTCAGTACAGAGGAAGACAGCCACGATGGACCGCCTGCTCCGCCGTTTTACGGACAGAGCTGCTGTCTGATCGAGGACGGAGAGCGTTGCGGCCGCTCAGCTGGAAACGCCTCCTTCAGCAAAAGGATCCAGAAGAGCATATCTCAGAAAAAACTCAAACTGGACATTGACAAGAGTGTAAGATCACGTTTTTTATGTTTGTAGCAATTGTAAGAGTTAGATGTTTGCTGAAAGTTAACTGTCGGGGAAACTGCTCCTCAGCTGTCAGCTAATGCTAGTTAGCTTGTTAGCATCAGTTGATCAGCAAAAGCTGCCGGCGTTCCCGTAGTTTGCTAGCTAGCTAAATGTCAGGCTAACTTTTTCTGTGCTAACTCGGTGTTAGCTAGGACAGCAGTGTTTCTCCACGTTAACTTTCCACTAATGGTCCATCTGCTCGTCGTGAAATTGCTGTTGTTGTTGAAGCTTTATACTTAGCTCAGAGACAGAGCCTGACACACACAAACACACACACAAAAACGAATCCATCAAGTCCACCGTGTCTGGTCAAGACCCAGCTCCCGGTCGCAGAACCGGAAATCATCATTTACAAGATTTATGGAGTTTGTTGTCCTTTATAATATACATAAAACGTAGTGTAATATAGACAGTTAGCGTTAAAGTGTCTATTATCAGATAAATCAAAACGGGGCTCTTAAATTTTAAGCTCTTTAGATACTGAAGAATAAAAACTTGTCACACATCTGTTCTGAGAGGTACAGTGTGTGTTTCAACACTGGAAGCCATGTTTGTTTAAAGCGCCTTGTTTCTTCTGTTTGAATCAAGCAGCAATCCTCAGTGTAACCCTGCTCCTCAGGTTAGCTGTTTTGTGTTTAGAAATATACTATGTTTTAATTTATAACTGAATAAATGGGAGTAGAATAGAACAATTGAATTAAAGTTTGTTTATTTATCTTAAATATTTATTTAGCAGTCATTCATGGAAACATTAAAGAAATCATTAGAGGTTGACAGATATCCGGATTAATGTGTTGTTTCATGGATTGTTTCTTAGTTTAATTTATTTTCGGGCTGTTTGTCCTGTAAACAGAGCACAGCGCAATCCATTATTGAAGCATTTAGTCATCGTTAAACTTTTATGACTATTGAATTGGTTATGGATATTGTCTGTATGTTTTTGTATTTTTTTTCCTCAAATTATTTCTCCACAAACATGGTACACCCAGGTGTACAGAATTATTAGGTACCTCAGGTTTCTCCAACCATCTCCAGGTCACACCGTTCAGGTCTCTGTATCCTGTCTACATCAGATCCAGTTTCGTTTTTAAGATCCATGCTCATTTTTCTGTTTGCCAGCGAGTAATTTTTCCTGGACCACGCTCTTCTATTCTAATCATCTACTTCCTGTTTTCACTTCAGACTCTGTCGGTTTACTTTGCTTCCTGTGTTTAGACAGTGTTG
Source organism: Melanotaenia boesemani (assembly GCF_017639745.1). NCBI lineage: Eukaryota > Metazoa > Chordata > Actinopteri > Atheriniformes > Melanotaeniidae > Melanotaenia > Melanotaenia boesemani. The sequence goes on along the minus strand of NC_055696.1, from coordinate 29,668,192 downwards.
AACAAAGCTGTGGGTTATTTGATCCTCATCACGTCCTGTCACGCGTCTCCTCTCTGTTACCTGTCCAGGTGAGGCATCTCTACATCTGCGACTTCCACAAGAACTTCATCCAGAGTGTCCGCAACAAGAGGAAGAGGAAGACCAGTGACGACGGAGGAGAGTCCCCAGATCATGAGGTGGAGGTTCCTGAGGTGAGAGCAGGAAATGTGCTTAACACTTAGATTGTGCAGAAGTTCAGGCACCTAATTCCCAGGCTTCAGCTTTCACCCTTAAAACTCCAATCTATCTCCGGCGCCCCCGAGTGCTGTCACTTATATCATCAACAATTTCCCAGGAACAGTGGTGTGTTACTGGGGGGGTCAGTTGTGATGGATAGATTATCCTTTAGGTGATCTATAGAAGTTTTAAGGCATTTATATCCTGTCCAGAAGATTTACAATCCCTCCAAAACGTGCAGTGTTTACTCATAGACAATATATGGTAAATCCACAGAGTGAGCCATGAAAACACCGTTATTTATTACATTTTCATCATAAAGAAAGATCACTGTGTTGACTGCCATTTAAAAGGGCTGAGCTTTTACATACATTTTTATGTAAAGAAAAAGACAAAAAAAAAAAAAAAAAAGAAGCAGACCAAAAGTAGCAAAATATGGCTTGGAGGTTAAAGGGTTAATGGTTTTTATATTTTCTTCCTGGGGCTGAGATATTTCATTTTTTAATCCTGGTCCAGGCACAGCGAGGCTCGTTTTGAATTAATCAACACTAGTTTCCTAAACTCACAGTGGACTTTGTGGAAAACCACAGATTGCGTAACATTTACATCCACCCACTATTCTGAAACCAAAACTCAGTCTAAAGAACTCCATAGTCCTGAAAAACCTGGAAAAGTCATGGAAATATAAAATCCTATTTTTCCAATCCTGGTAAAGTCCAGTTGAATTGTTAGATTTTGGAAAAAGCTTTAGAATTTATTTTGAGGAGATTGTTTTACACACAGTCGCTAACGTTTGGATTCATGAGTTTGTGCAGAACGGAGCAGGAACTGGTGGCTCCCAGATTCCAGTGCAGTGTTAGAGCAACATCCACAACATTAGTGCTTCCCTAAAGCCTGGTACACACAGCGATTTCTTTTTTAATCTTAAGAGATTTTTTATCTGGTCGAGACCTCACACATGAAGATAAAAAATCAGTTTTGAACGTACTGTGTGTTGTGTGCTCCAAAAATGTAATCACAGAGAACACACACACATTACGATGCTGTCCCGCAACTCATCTACAATCTAGTCCTCCGAGCCGGACAAACGTCGAAACGTAGAAGAAGAACCAAAGCAACAACCGGCAATAAACAAAGAAGAAACATAGCAACAACCCGCAACAACCGGCAAAAAACGAAGAAGAAGAACCATAGCAACAACCGGCAAAAAACGAAGAAGAAGAAACATAGCAACAACCGGCAAAAAACAAAGAAGAAGAACCATAGCAACAACCGGCAAAAAACAAGAAGAACCATAGCAACAACCGGCAAAAAACGAAGAAGAAGAAACATAGCAACAACTTGCAAAAAACGAAGAAGAAGAAGAAACATAGCAACAACTTGCAAAAAACGAAGAAGAAGAAGAAACATAGCAACAACCGGCAAAAAACGAAGAAGAAGAAGAAACATGGCAACAACCGGCAAAAAACAAAGAAGAAGAACCATAGCAACAACCGGCAAAAAACGAAGAAGAAGAAACATAGCAACAACCGGCAAAAAGCCAAGAAGAAGAAACATAGCAACAACCAGAAAACACAACACAGAGCATGGAAGAGGATATAGAGGACGAGGGAATGATGGTCTTGGTACTATTGTTAACAGAAAAAGACAGAACTGAAAACAAACTAAATAAAAAAATAACAGACTGGAGACGGCGTGAACATGGACTTTATTTACTTCCTTGTTCTCCAGCCAGCTTGCTCTCTGATTGGCTACATTCTGTACCACGTCACCATCCACGCAGTCAGAATGCACAAGTCCTCAGATCGGCTCTGAAATATTGAACATGTTCAATGTTTACAGTTGTCGGCTACGACCGGTTTCGGAGCGGATTATCAGGACAAATCGGCTCGTAACACACCACAGACCAAATGATGATTGGACCAGGAAATCTCACGATGATCAAAATCGGGACTAAAACAGCCCAAAAATCGTTGTGTACCAGGTGTTAAATGTGACATATGCAGTGAGAGGAATGCTCTGGTGAAAACATGAGGAAAAAACATGAAAATGAGGCAGACATACTCTAAACACACTGAACTCAACAATAGCGCAAATACAAAGCTTTCCTTCTGAGCTCAACCAGAATGTTGAGCAAAAACTTAGGTGCACCCCAAATTCTTAGTGTCGCTCTCAGCAGCTTATTTTTTTATTATTATTATATAATTTATTATATATTTATTTATTATTTATTATTTAATGGTTGTCTTTTGATCGTTACACATAGACAATGTTGGTTATTTAAATTATTGTGAACAATAATGAGATCTAGAGAAATGTTTTGTCTTAATTTGAAGCATAAATGTTAAGTAAAAAAAAACACTAAAACAGGAAAAAGTTGCAGCTTCACTGAACTAAAAAACTAAACAATTCAAACTTTGAATGGCTCATGAGGCTGTGGTGCTTGGTAAATATCCCTCCTCTGGACTCACATTCAGTCTTTGGGTGTATAAAATGCAGGGTATAAAAACCCTCTTTGGAGGGTTTTTGTTATTCTGTTTTTCTGATTTTGTTCTTTTTATACGCAGCAGCCTCTTAAGCAAGTAGTTTTGTTGAACAAGATTATTATTTGTTTTCCGCTGATCTCCAGGTGCAGCTCAAACAAAGGGAGTGAGTTTGCTGGAGGCTGTTCTCGTTTTGTCAGCCAGTATATTCTCACTCTTAATGCTTCACTAGAAATGGATGCTACTCTTTCAGTTTTGCCTAGGGCTGTGTAGCGTTGGATTTCTCATATATAATGTTGGCTACTGTATAAGGTAGCACATTTTTATGGGGTAATTTTAAATGTTGAATCATTCTACCTTTATAAATATATTGGGTAGCACAAAACTGTGACTTGTTTGAAAAATGCATGTTATTCTGTTGTGATGGGGTAGCACAGATCGACTGATAAACCTATGAATTCAGCCTGCGGTAGAATGTTTCTGCAAGGTAGCACGTTTTGACAGAACACCCGTTTCAATTTCAGATCAACACACAGCACAATATGCACAACTGTGGATCAGAGGTGAAGACCCGCCCCTTCTTTTGGCTTCTTATAAGTGTCATTCTTTTCTCACGAAACATCTGCGTAAGGTCGGTTACAGCTGGATTGATACTGGAGCGGTGTTTATGTACAACAGATGCTGGTGAAATGTGCTCTCACACTCTAGCGTAGGATTGCGCTGTTGTGTTCCAGTTTCTCTTCAGTGGTTACGGCACAAATTCAATGAGAAGATTCAGAAATCTGGAAATACATAACAAACCGACCAATCACAAGGGAGTACTTCTGTGTATCTGTGCTCCAAGCAGGGGTGCATGTCTAGCATGGAAGAGATGCGCATCAAGCCTTTGTGGACTCTGCGTCACTGCCGTAGGCTTCGCGTAGGTCTGCGGAGGCTTGACGTGCATCTCTTAGATCTGACGTGCAGCTTTAGATGTTTCCTTCTCCAACGCAGCTTGTTGCCAGTTCTGCACAACGACCTATTAACCCGAGTCAGGTGTGTTATAGCAGGAAACGTGACACCAGCAGCTAGGCGGCCATCCAGGGCCGGATTTGAAGAGGCCTACTCCAAGCCAGCACTGTGTATATATGTACACTTAATTTAGTATGACAACAATAATCAGTATAACTAAATTCCCTGTAAAATTACATACTAACAGTATTAAACTTGAATTAGTGTGTTTAATCTTTTAAAATAACATTTTATTGAAATTCTGATAAATTTGAGAATGTATTAGAACAGTTTTATGTGAAATAATTCTTCCTTTTGAAGAAAATTGAAATGTGTATTTTCACAGTTACAAGTTTTTCACATTATTTTACATTAGATAAAATTTTTTTATTTCTGGGATCTTATTGGTATTTCCCCGTATTTAAAAAATGGAGGACAAAAAACTGCTGATGATGAAGGAACTGATGAGAATTTTTTAGAGTTTGGAATAATAGAAATACGTTTTAATTTCACCATTTTTTAGAAAAGTTTCTGCATCCTTGTTGAACTGTTGATCTGTTCTTTCTTGCATCTCAGATCGGATGTTTTCTGTGATGATCGCTGTTTTTCACCAGAAACCCGTCTGCAGCCTCCTCAGAGTGGAGGCTCTGAGCCGGCTCTCCTCACCATTGCCTCTGTTCCTGTTTCAGGTGGATCTTTTCCAGCTTCAGGTGAACACACTGAGACGCTACAAGCGGCACTACAAGCTGCAGACCCGACCTGGACTCAACAAGGCCCAGCTGGCAGAGGTAACCATTTGAACTGCTTTCTGACCAGCAGCTGGCTGGTAGACCTCCTGACAACTCCAGAGAACCACGCTGTTCTGTCGTTCTAAACATCCGTACATGTTTGACCCTGCTAACAGTGAATTCTGAATTATGTAGAGCAGCGGAAGTGTAGTGGAGCCTGAGCCAGTTATACCTGTATATGACTGGGAAATATGAACCAAATGGAATATATCAATGTTTTTTTGTTGTTTTTTTTTTTTTACCTGAATCACGAGAAATGATACATATCTTAATGTAATTTTTTTGTCAAGTAATCAGACAGTTTTAGTTTACAGCCTTGAGTGCTAAATGCACTTTTAGTCAGGATCAGCAGCACATGTGCATTAAAGCAGTTGACTGAAATTTAATTAATGTATATTAAATTAAATGCTCAAAGCAAAATGAATGAAAAATACTTTTCAAAGACCATAACAAAAATACAGATGTGCTAAATGCAAAAAGAAAATATAGTTTGAACTCAAACAAGGTATCTGGATATAAATGAATATCTCCGTATTGCCCAGCTCTACACCTGCAGCTACTGCAGGGTCATTCGGGGGTTGAGGTGTTAAAGGTGCTGCAGACACCCAGAGTGATGTGAAGGTTCAGGCTGAATCATCCTGAGCTGCAACACAAAGCAGGAGTCAGTGGTGATGAGGTGATGAAGAGGCAGCAGGGCTTCCACACATGATCTCAGCTGTTTCCTGTTTAGTTGGGATGTCGCAAACATGTTATGCAATTTACTTCGATTGAAACTATTCTTTTCAGTTTATTCATTTAGTTCAGGAGAAGTCAGGTGTCTTAGTGGAGCAGATAACTTCAGATCATTTCAAGACAATCCTTCTTTTCCAGAAACAAGCACCAAAATTCACGCATGTTGTTTGGGGATTGCTTTTTTGATAAAACCCATCAACCATCTAAAACAATTCAAGCATTCCAACTTGCAACCACACTTGATCAGCTGTTGGTAACTCTCTGCATTAGCTGGAAGCTCTGCCCAAACTGACTTGATGACAGAATCAGCCTGACTCGATGACGAACTTGTCCTCACCGTAGATTTCAGGCCAGTGCCGCTGGCCCTGCTTGGCTGTTGGCTGGTCAGCAGCAATGACTGGAACCTGACTGGGGTTCAGAAATGCCACTATCTCCATGATCTTGTCCATCACATGTTTGACCGTAGCAACCGAGTAGGCCAGATCTAGCATCAGAGGCAAAAGTGATGTAATGCTGACCTCAGATGGCTTTCCTGTCTTCTGTGGAGCATGGGGGGCTGACCAAGTCACATCCACAGACTCATCTGTCACAGTGATCTTCTCCAGCCACTCCTGGTAAAGGAGCCTGGAAGTTCTTGAACTTTGTCTACTTTGGTTAGCTGCTGGAAAACAGACGCTGCTTCCATGGAAAGAAGTGGTTGCTGTCGTTGCAGTGGGATTGTGGTCTATGTTGTCCATGGCTGATGTGGTGAACGGCCCTTTTCTCAGACCTGATGAACAGACTACTCCACCCCCCACGTATACTTGCTGATTGTTGCATCTCCCGGATGTGCAGATATCTCTAGCACCCTGTCGTATGAAATGCTGATGTCATGCTCGTGAAGCATTTCCAGGCATCTCCATGGAAACAGGGAATGGGGTCTCTCTGTCTTTGAAGTGTCTGTGAGTTGCTGCTCCTTCTTTGTCCCTTGCATAAAAATTGTACTAAAGCAGCTGAGCAATTACTAGATCTGTCTTTGATGCGCCAAACCTCAGTTAAGATTTCATGTCTGCTTGAAAAATGACCGCCATCTTGAATTTTTATATCAGAACAGCAATCCCCAAGGAGTATGTGTGCCAATTTTGGTGCTTGTTTCTGGAAATGACCGATTGTTACGGTTATCCGTGTACACTGTAAATACAATCAGAATGAAATCATTTCCAGATCTCATCAACCCATGTTTTATTCCCAATAGAACCTAAACAACACATCTGATGTTGAAACAGAGACATTTTATCATTTCATTGAAAATATGAGCGTTAATCTGATGACAGCAGCACATCTGTACAGGATCTGGTCTGAACAGGAGCAACAAAGGGCTGGAAAAGTAATTGTTACTAATAAACAACTGGAGGAGCATTTGACAACTAATTAGGTTAACTAGCAACACGTCAGTAACATGACTGAAGGAGCATTTGAGTCTCTCAGATGTAAAGATGCAGAGAGGTTCACCAACCTAAGGGAGAAACTGGGTCTAAAGATTGTGGAACCATCGCAGAAAATGTTCCTCTAGTTAAAGTTGTGAAGACTTTGAAGATCCCACTATCTACAGTGTATAATATCAAAGGATTAAGAGAATCATAAAAGAATCTCTGTGTGCATGGGACAAGGCTGAAGGTCAAACTGGATGCTGGTGATCTTGGGTTCATCAGGCAGTACTACATTAAAACCAGACATGATCCTCTACTAGAAACCACTGCATGGACTCAGGAAGACTTCCAGAAACCACTGTCTATAAACACAGTTCACCCTGAAATCCACGAATGCAGGTTAAAGCTCCATCATGCAAAGAAGAAGCCAGATGTGAACAGGATCCAGAAACAGTGCCATCTTCTCTGGATCAAAGCTCATTTGAAACGGTCTGAGGCAAAGTGGAAACCTGTTCTGTGGTCAGATATAATTCTTTCTGGAAAGCATGGACGACGTTTCCGGCAAACTAAAGGTCCATTTATGCTCCCTTACACGCATAAATAGTGACGTCCTCATACTTCAGGTGCATGTTTTGCTTTACCATAGTTGTTACCATAGTCAATTCCTCCACTAGTGGGCAGTGCTCAGTTCAGAGGTCACTCCTCTTCTTCTTCTCTGGTTTGTTTCTTTCCCTGGTCACATGTCAGATATTCTGCCCCTGTGATTTCGGGTGGTATTTCCCCGTCTTCTGCATCGAGCATAAATGGGGCTTAAAGAGGAGAGGGAGCACCCAGCTTGTTATCAGTGGACAGGTGAACAGCTGCATCTCTGATGGGATGGGGCTGCATTAGTGCCTATGGCGTGGGCAGTTTCCACATCTGTGAAGCTCCATCAATGCTGAAAGTACATGGAGGTTTTAGAGCAACATCTGCTCCCATCCAGACAACGTCTCTTTCAGGAAGGCCTTGCAGATTTCAGCAAGACAATGCTGAACCACATCCTGCATCCATCACAGCAGCATGGCTTCACAGGAGAAGAGCCCAGCTGCTGAACTGGCCTGCCTGCAGTCCAGACCTTTCACCAATACACAACATCTGGAGCATCGTGGAAGCAGAAATCCAGCAACCAAGGTCCAGGACTGTAGAGCAGCTAGAATCCTGCATCAGACCAGATGGGACAACATTCCTAAAACTCCAGATCTGGTCTCCTCACTTCCCAGATGTTTACAGACAGTTGTTAGAAGACGACGAGATGCTACACAATACCATACCATGCCATGCCATGCCAAAATATATGTAGCACTTTAAAAATATGACACATGGTTGACCAAAGTGTTGCACAATTAAAACACAGGACAGAAACAATTAATATAAACACTAAAAAACAAAGAGGAAACGCTACAATCAGAAGACAATAAAAGCTACGTCAAACTCACACTGGGTTAAAGCCAAAGAATAAAAGTGTGTTTTCAAAGAAGATTTAATAACATCAACAGAGGGAGCTCGTCTTATATGTAAAGGAAGCCCACTTCAAAGCTTTCTGGGACCACAACAGAAAAAGCTGAACATCACTCTGGAACTACTTTTTACAGACATGTTGCTGCCATCAGATTCAAAATGAGCTCATAGTTTTTAATGAAATGGTGAAGTTCATGCTCATCAGGAGGCCACAGGAAAACCTTCAGGTATAAAGGTGCAAGTTAATGTTGAGCTGGGGATGCGTTCATGTCCTGCTATTATTGTCAGGACTTCTGATACCAGCTGATCATGATGAAGTATCCATCATTTTGCCATCTGACATAACAGATCAGTGCTACTCTGAGGAGAGAAGCGATGGACCAGGAAGTCAGCCGAGACCTCTGGCACACAGCTTCGGCTTGTTTGAGATGAATTGTGGATTTTTGGTCCAGATGTGCTCTGCTTCCATGAAAATGATATTTTACTGCTGTTCAGGTCTGAGACAGACCAACTCGTTATTCACTGTAGGGCTGCAACGATTCGTCGACGTTGTCGACAATAAAAATAGTCGACGTTGAATTTACCCGTCGACTACCGTCGGCCAAAAAAAACCCACATCGTCTTCTTCCCTATCTCTGCTGAGCGTTGCGCTTTGCACGTGTGTTTTGGTGACAACTGAGGCTGTCCTGAAAACGTACCGCCTGGACGTTGGGATTAAAAGGGTTTAGCTTCAACATGCATTTTAATATAAAAATAAACAATAGTAGCAATAAATGACTTAAAGTTAATAGCAGCTGGCAACTGGTTCTATTCTGTTCAGGAGGATCAGAACTGAGCCTGGACCAGGTTTTGGTTCCTGCAGATGAAAAGGTGTCACACTGACATCTTTGTGTGTGTGTTTCTGTCTCTCAGACGGTGAGTCGTCACTTCAGGAACATCACTGTGAACGAGAAGGAGACTCTGACCTACTTCATCTACATGGTGAAGAGCAGCAAGAGCCGCTTGGACCAGAAAGGGGACGGAGGAAAACCGCTGGACTAAGTCCTCCATGGCGACAGACAGCAGCTACACCCAACCTGGACATGGCTGACAGCAGCGCCATCTCCACCCAAACCCCCGTCGGACCACAACACAGACCTTTACTGTCCTCTGAGGACAATAAACAGAACCAGAGGTGGGATGAGTCCGCTTGGACTCATTTCTCGCGGTCCAAACACCCATTTTCCTCTTCCACCATCCAGACTTGTGACGACTGCGGAGGACCCGAACTCAGACTGGAACTTTTCTGTTTATATGTACAAAAAACAGCTTCTGATTACAGCTAACCTGCCGAATGACATGTACAAAATATCTGCCTTAAGATAACAGAAAAACACATTTTAGTCACGTTGGGATATCTTCTTCTTTGCTGACTGACACGTTCAGAAGGAGGGAAGCTTGTGCCAAACAGGAAGCTGAACTGGAAGTTTTTTTGTTTGTTTTTTTCATAACTGAGTGAAAATTTGGAAGAGGGGTTCTGTCTTTACTGATATCTGTAAGATCTGGTCTCAGGTTCAAAACAGATAGTCATTAATAATGTCTGCAGCTCCTAGAAACTTTTCTCCAATGTTCTGTGTAAGTCATGTTTCTTTTAAATATATATATATATATATATATATATTTTTTTTTTTCTTTTCTTTTTTTTTCTTATTATTTTCTTTCTTTCTTAAAGCAAAAAAGTAGTTTTTTTTTCCCATCCCTAACATGGTTAAAGTGAAAGTCCCAGTCAGAAATGGGGATGAAGCCATCACAGCGTTGACATTTCCTGCAGATGTGGAGATGGTCCAGTGGAGCCATATATCTACTAACTTCCTCACTAAACAAACACAGAAGTCCAGTGAGCCACAGGTAGATTTTTAGTTGTAATGCACTGATGAGATCTCATGTCGAAGCGTCCTCCTCCACCTCTGGTGGCGTTTGCCTGGATTTAAATCACACTTTAAAAGATTTCTGTTGATTTTTTTTTTTAATTCATATTTTTGGGATTTGCTTGTAGGTTGTTAGTGTCATGTAGATAATGTCCATCTTATTAACATATAGGTCATGCCTCATTAATCTAACTGTTGTATTAAAAAAAGGAAAAAAAAGCATATTTAAGTATGACTGCGTTACTGCTATTAATATTAATAAATGTACAGACAGAAACAGTCTCAGATTTGTTTTTTAAACAGATGGAAACCTTTTAAGGTTTTTTAACACTGCTTGTAAATATTGTTTCCTCAGTAACAGACATTGTCCACTAGGGGTCAGTGTTGACCTTGTTATATGAAGACACCAGAACCAAGACAGTTTCACCCAGAAACTCAATTCTAAAAAGAAACCTACAGCTACATGAGAAATAAGACTAAGATGCCGAAAAATCTACAGAAATATTTACAGATAATTCATTTTCAAGCTATTTCATTCCTTTAATAACACGTCAATTACAGGATCAGCTAATAGAAAATTAAAGATTCAAAACTAAACTGATATATAAATTTCTAACTCTTATATTTATATGTGTGTGTGTTTGTGTATTGTTTTAAATATAATTTTAATATACTTTGTTCAAAAATATATTGCTTGCCTTAAATGTGTGTGTGTGTGTGTGTGTATGTGTGTGTGTATATATATATATATATATATATGAGAGAGAGAGATTGAAGCTACACACGTAAAGTAAAATGTAAGGTAAAATCATTAAAGTATGTATGAATACACATTTCATTTTTTCTAGAATAACGTAAAAGTACAAGAAACATTCCGGTTAAAAAAGAAATAAATTTTGTTCTGTAAAAAGTGTTTATACATATTTTTGTATTCATAAAATTATTTTAAGGTTAATTGCAGCACCATTATTTTACAAGAGTTCAATTAATAAAATAAGAGTTGTTTTATTACCTCACTTAAACACGTACAACGGAAACACACACCACCTCGTCCGGAAAATAAGAATATATACATTTGACAAATAGAGCCACAAATACGCAAACTAAGCTTCTTAAAATAATTATTTATTTACGGAACTTCACATCTAACACACATTTCCTTCAGCACTGCGCCAAATAAAGTTTTCCTTTTCCTCGTAGTGTTTTCTCCTCCCGGCGGAGCAGTGAGCAGTTCAGGTGTTGAGGTAGATTCAGGAAATTCAACTCACTTCTGCAACAGTCTGCACAGTTTGAACTCTTCTGTGTGAGGGGGGTTATAAAGAGGGAGAACAAACAGAAAAACAACCTGATGATGGGGATAAAATGGCCATTATACATATATATATATATATATATATATATATATATATATATATGCTGATCATGTTAAAGATCAGATGATGATAATTTAAAATTTTCATTGAACCTTTTTACCATTTTAAAATTACAAACGCTGACAAAAATCTTTTATGTCAGATTAATTCGTTCAGAGAAAATGGTCGTAGCCGGTTTACTGAGCGTTTATTCTGGTTTCTGACTTGACAAAAATCTGCTAGTTAACTGACTGGAAAATCAGCATCCTGTTTAAGATGTGACCAAATTCCCGTTTCGAGGAAAAATGTTAAATCCGGCCGCTGCATCCTTCTTACCTTATTCAATCAATAATCTGATCATAAAGAATCCAAAGGAAATCTAGCGCAGCAGGAACGTCCTTCAGTTTCCTTCTACACTCAGTTTTAGTTCCGTTCTTGTCAAATGTGAAAAACAACAGCAGGCAGGGCCAGGAAAACACGGTTTCTATAGAAACAGATGTTTGTGGTCTGCAGGAGAAAACGCCACAAATATCAGCGCGTCACACCGCTCGTCCTATGTTGTCCTTGAAGTCTCTCTCCGCGCGCCACGGCGCGCGCACCGCGGTGTGAACAGTCTCAGGCAGTCAGTGTTTTTTTTCCTGTGTTTCCAAAGATTTAAATCCGGAGTCCATGAGTAGATCTGCTGGGAAAACGGAGGTGGAAAAGGAGGAGGTCACTGGTTGAGCTCCAGAGCCCAGACCTGCTGTGGCCACCCGGTCCGGCCCTTCACCTTCTTCTCGGGTCCTAATGAGTCCTGTAGGCCGTCAGTCTGTGGGAAGAGGGGAACCAAATACATCATCATCATCACCATCATCATCATCATGTACCTTAGTCTCAGTTTGATCACACATGTACTGCAGCTTCCAGTCTGACATGTTGGCATATTCTGAGATTTTTCTGCTTTATGAGGCATCCAAAAAAAAAAAAAAAAAAACTTTACACAAACATTCAATTTAATCTAAAATAAATTAAAATTAAATATTAATATGTATTGATAAATTGATCACATAATAATTAGTTATTAGTAACGTAATTATTGTTTTAAAGTACATAATCAACGACACACACACACACACACACACACACACACACACACACATATATATATATATATATATATATATATATATATATATATATATATAACAATGCTTACTTTCTTATTTATGTATTTATTTATCTTTGTATTTATTTTATTTATCTTTTTTCTTTCTTTTTTTTCTTTTCAAATTCAGTACATAAAACATATGACTGAATACTTAATTAAAATAATTATAAAACTATTAATGTTTCATTTATTAATTTCACATACATACACACACACACACACACACACACACATATATATATATATATTACACTATTTTTATTTCATTTAAGTATCATATCAAATAATTACTTACTTTTATAAATGAGTCTAACATGTTATGAAGTCTAAGTAATGTGACCTCATCATTAACATCTTAATGTGGGAAGAAATGTGTTTCTGTTCTCAGTAAACAGGAGCCGCGTGACTGTTTTAATGTAACAGAAATAGTACTAAATATAATAATAAAAATAATAATAATAATAATAACAAAATAATAATAATAATAATAATAATAATAATAATAATAATAATAAAGATCCTCTGAGCAAACCTTCATTAATATCTTGTTAAATTTTAGAATCTTCAGACAGTGAAATGAATCGCACCTTTCAGGCTGTGTGTTCATGTTTTGGATTTATTGGTTATCAGTTAAATGATTTGACCTAATATTTCTTCCTTACATCTAAAAACAGATGTTTTATTGTTTATATTTCTTCTGCGGAGTCACACCGAGACATTTCCAGGCCTCGGGATATTTTCACTCCAGTGCGTTTCTGGAAAACATCTTGGTTTGGAATAATTTTCCAGGACTCACCAGCTCCCGTTTCCTTTTCAGATCCCGGTTTTCAAACTTCTTTATCTCGGCCTTGAAGCCCTCCGTCTCTCCGGAGTCTTTGGCTAGGACGTCCATCAGATAAGCAATATAACTGGTCGCGAGGCGTAAAGTTTTTATTTTAGACAGTTTTGTGTCCGCTGGGACATTTGGGATACATTCCCTCAACTCCGCGAAAGCCGTGTTTATGCTCTCCGTCCTCCGGCGCTCCTTCTTCGGCCCTGACCCTCTCCTCTTGCCCATCCCGGCTTGGAGCCCCTCCAGCCGGCCGTCGTGCGTCGCTCCGGGCGCGCCCAGCTCCGTGGCCGGGTAAGGCGCCTGGATCTGGAAGTCCGGGGGCACCTCGCCGTGGTTCACCACCCAGCTCTGGAAGTAGGGCGCATCCTGGTGACACCTCTGGACGAACGGGAAGGGCTCGTGCATCAGATGGTGGTGATGTTGATAGCCGCCGATGAGGTTCATGCTGAGCCGGATAGGAAATGTGTTGTCTTCCGTTTCCTTGGGTTTCTGGCTGCTGCTGCGGCCCCCAGACGATCTCTGCTCTGGGATCTGCAGCCGACAGGAGTCATCCACCACCTAAACTAAGATTCCTCTGAATTTAACAAGTTACACCTCCAAACTTTACATGGTCGTCTTTCTGATCGGTTTCAGATGAGCTGAAAAAGTTCGGAGGTCCAAAGAAGGAATCTGGACGCTGCGCCGGACTCCGCTGCTGTTTGGCTCATGGGATCTTTTTCCGAAGAGGCTGCACTGATTTGCTGAGGAAATTTGACCCCAGTGAAGGTGTGAGGCCCCAGGTTTATATGAGTTGGATGTGAGCGTGGAGAGGACGCAGCCAATGGAGGAGAGCGCGCAGGATGGGAGGAGAGTCTGTAGAGGTCCGCGCGCGCCGTGGTGCCGTGATATCAGGACACTGCACGAGGAGAAAATATATGATGCTGCTGGCAGTTTATGATCACAAGAGAAGGAAGTTATTCAAGTACGCCCTTTTCTCTTTTTTATTTTGGAATTGTTCCATATTTTGGTTGATTTTGAGCATCGAATCCTTATTTCTGCCCAAACCTGACAGATGCGTAAACTGCTGCTTCTGTGTTCCAGAGGGGGGAAAAACAGCTTATGAATTTTACTTTTTAATTTGGTGAAATTAAATGATAGAAACTTATAACTAATTTAGTCATTTTAAACAGCACAGATTAATTGTGAAGAAGGAAAAATCTCTGGAGAGCGGATTTGATCCAAAGTCGTATTTAAATGATCCTCTGGACCAAAATAAAACAGTTTTCAAAACACCGGCCTTTATTGGTTTATTCTTTTCAGACTAATAACGTTTTAATTTTCAATTTAGTTTAAACATTTATCAGAAGTTCAGTTTTATTCCACACTCTTTTTACTCTAACTCGATCTAACTAAATTATATTTTCCATTTAACCAAAAACGATTTCTAGGATTTTCTTCATATTTCCTGCTGCGCGTGATGCGCAGTGTGAGCTGAACAGAAACATTCTAATCAGCATGAAGTGAATTTGATCAAATTTTCTGTTTCCAATGAAAACAACAGCTCCGAGGAAACCAACAGATTGACCAATTTTTTGCCACATCGCCAGTCTCCATGCCCGACCTGCAGCCCCCCCACCCCACTCCAACCCACAGCTCCGCAAGCACCAAACACATCATCTTATCGCCATCGCCTAAAAACATTATCCCATTACATTACATGACCTTGACGCTGTTTAGAAACCATTTACGGCGGTGTCTTATCTAAATACAGCCATAAATCAGGGAGTGTCACACTGCAGCAGGGGTACACCGTTCCATAAAAGCTCTTCTGGCGCGCGCACTGTTTACAGCACGGCGGCCGTGTGCGCCATATTTCATCATCCAACATGTTCCGATAAATATTCATCCATCACGGAAAAGTTCCAAGATTTACACACAGATTCAGCGCTCAGATCGGCTCACATCCCCATGGCAGCTTCTTCTCCACCTGTTTATTGTTGTTGTTTACTGCTGATGGCAATAACAACAATAATGATATTTTTAAAAAAGAAAGAAAAAAACAAAACAACAACAAAAAAAAAAAACAAAAAAAAACAAAAGAAAAACTCTGAGCCACAGAAGGGACAAAAAAAGCGCGCATAATAATAATAATAATAAAATGAAGCTATATAAAATAAATAAAAGTAAAACTGGGTGGAAACAGCAGCAGGCTGTCTGTTTGCTGTATTTATCTTTAGTATTTTGTTTATACTTTTATCTTCATTGTGACATTTTATATTTTCTGTTTTGTTCTGTTTTTGTTTTAGGGACTGCAGATGGAAAAGAGTCATTTGGCTAAGTGTTGTACATTTACAGTCGTGTTTTTTAAATATACAAAGTCCCTACATAAATAAACCATAAAGAAGTATATCGAACTCTCAGAACTCGGAAAGGATGTACAGAATCTATTATTTTTATTTGAAATTGCTAAACCCGTCATTCAGCTCATTATTCTTTCTGAATCAACCAGAATGCATCGCGTTCCTGTTTTTTTTTCAGACGCGCAATCAATAATGACGTCACAGATAAATAATTTCAGCTTTAAAATGTTAAATTACAGGATTGAAAGAAAAAAAAGCTTTTTTTTCACATACAATATTTTATTTTTGAAGTCAAACAGTGATACTTTATATTTATTAATCTTATTTATCTTCTTGTTTTTCTTCTATCATATAATATTAATATGTCACTATTATTTATCAATATTTTATCAGTATTTATCTCATATAAACATTCTAAAAACTGTAGCTGCCTTACTTTCTTTTCTTGTTTATCACTGAGAAAACTTGGTAGTTATGTGTTTAATTATATGACATTCATTCATCAGTTGGACGTCTCACTCATGTCCACTGAAGTTCCTAACTTATAGCATCCTCACGCTCCATGTTATAGAAAACATCTTTTAAATCTGTGTCCACTGTAGAGGAAACTGTCCATGAAAGGGTTTAAATGTGCAAAACTGTCAGACTTTTATCTTCAGGTTCTCCTTTTTTATTTCAGATGAGATGGACTCTATCTCTGATCTACAGTCTTAACACAACCTTCAGTGTGTGACCCAGATGTGTATTTTGAATGAACAGAATGGAGAGTCTTCCTCATCTTCCTCCTCTGTTTGCGTGTTACCTTCACTGTCAGCATGAAAAACACCACACAGCCCCCAGAAAGAAAACCTGACACTGTTGATTAAGACGTCCACTACACAGAGTTGAAATACAACACCACCCCCATTTCTCCTCATCTCTCTGCATCACTTTCTCCTCCACTTCTTCCTCTTCATTCTTCCTTTTCGAACCTTCACTCTTTTTCGTTTATTTCTCTCTTTCTCCTTTTACTTGCTATCACAGGAGGTGCTGAAAGACCTGAACAGCAGTAATACTTTTTTCATTCTTTGCTTAAAGCCTCAGTCACTTCTTCTCTTGCTACGAAAACATCCAAAATAGGTCATAAAGAGTCATCTTGGCCCTGTTATGAATCCTCCTCATAATTGTTTGTGTCATTGTGTAGATTTTTCAATAGACACAGCTTCCCAGCTCTTGAGAGTGCTTACCCTCAACTCTACATTTCCAAACAAATATGCCTCACTGATTCAAAGCTGAACCAACTCAGCACGAAGAACCCTGCAGAGCTCGCTCAGCCCCGACTATTTATCCTGCAGTTCCTCTTGCTGTGGGCTGTATATAAAAACACACACACATATATATATATAATTGAATCGGCTAGTGAAATTAGACATGGAGGATCCTCTTCGTTCTGGGAAATGTGAGCAAACTGGCTCAAAGGTTCAGAGTTCTCTGTGCTGCTGGACCAGGACCTGGTCTCAGGTCAGATTTTAACTTAAAACAGAAAACTGTTTAAGGAAAAATAATAATTATTATTGAAATAACCAGATTTTGTTATACAAAAAAAAAAAATCTACATCTGTTCACTTCAGTCTGCTTCCTTTAATTCTAAATGAAAAGTAAAAACTCTCTAAGACAACATTTAGCTCTTCAGTGAGTTTTATGAGGTGTCAGTTTTTCAAATGATATTTCACACAGATTTACAAGAACAGAGTTTATATTTAAATAAAAAAAGGCTTTTTAACCCTTTAACTGCCTAAATAGAGAGAGAGCAAATCTTTTACTATAATTACAATCATAATAGTCTGTGTATGATGCCAAAAGAAGTGTTTGTGTTCCCATTGCTGTCTTAAATTTTGACCATTTAACTAGTGTTATTATATCACTGACTGTTATTGCAGCTATTTGTTACATAAATAAATAAATAAAAAAAACACTGATTCTTTACTGATTATTTTTGTCCAATGGAAATACACAATGTTCTTGTTTTTTCCTCAATGTGAACTTTAAATTGTAAAAAACTCTTATTTTTGCAGAAGATTTATTTAAGTCTCTTAAAACAGATTGTTTTAAAATGCACTTAAAAGTAAATTAACATATTTCAGCTTAACGCAAATACAACAACACATTAGGGACAAAATATCTCATCACAAAATCATTCTTTTCTATCTATCTATCTATCTATCTATCTATCTATCTATCTATCTATCTATCTATCTATCTATCTATCTATCTATCTATCTATCTATCTATCTATCTATCTATCTATCTATCTATCTATCTATCTATCTAATGTAAGTCAAACAGAAGATTTTACAGATCAGATGACATCCTTCCTTCCTCTCCTCTCTGAACGAGGTTTTCCTGCAGAGGTTGCCAGGAATCAGTTTAGGAAGGATATTTTTCTGAGCCATGATCTGGTGAAGTTGTTCATCGTCACATCGCAGCTCAGTAAAACATGCCTGTGATTTCTTTGTGTAACTGAATATTTGTCAGGTTGTTTTGGTTGAAATTAATCTGAAGAACTAATCCAGCTGTTTCCTCCACATCTTTGCTCATTTTGGGATCTAATTTTCCCTATCAGGCAAGGAAATTCTTCACATGTCTAAAGCTACTCTCTTGATCTCTTGTATTTTATTCCGCTGTGGCATCCATCCATTGATAAGTGATTGTCGTCTCTTGAATGTCTGTTCTCTGGTCATTTACGTCTCAAAGCTCCAGAAACTGTCCTCTAACTGGGGCAATTCTGCCCGTCCTCAGCCAATAAAGATAAGAGCAGGACGGCTGGAATGTGGAGCAGAGAGGTGATGGGGACGAGCTGAAGGGACGTAAACTGACAGCCAGTCCAACACGTTTGATCCAGTCATCTTTAAACTGCTGGGACTTTTACTAAACTCTTCATCTGGCTTGCTGTGTTTGAGCAGCAGCAGCATTTATCAACATGAATAAAATAAATATTTAACTGAAAACAGTTATATAGACGTACCACAGCGAGCAGCTACATCCGATCCATTCTGTCAATAAATCAGATCAATAGAAGTTTTTTTTTTTATTCAGTTGTTTTAGTTTAACGTCAAAAAATAAAAAGATGCAAATTCATTACTATAAAACAATAATAACAATAATAATAAAAAGGATGGTGATGATGATGATGATTATTATTATTATTGTTATTATTCAGAAAATATTAAATCATTTGTTATTTTCTCTTGTTGCAAACATCAAGTCGTGTAAATTTAAATGAAAGTCATTTTGCTAATGCTGTGTCTGAAAGATGCAGTTTGGAGGTTTTTGTGTTTCATTTAATGAAGGACTGGAATCGTTTTAAGTTAGTTCTCGCTAGTCTAAAACCTATATAATTATTTGTATTTCAGGAACTCTGACAGATTATTTCTCTGGATTATAGTCTGAATCTTCTCAGGTTAAGTGTTTTCTTTGCTGATATTAAGACTGCAGTGGGCTGTCGGACCACCGGCAGGTCGGACTCTAATGATTTCACAGCAGCAGATTTAACAGAGGGGGGCTGCTCTGTGTCAGACGACCCCGCGGGCTTTAACAAGGCCCACAGTCAAAACATCGGCAAACAGGCTTGACCCTGGCAAATCCTGGACTCAGACGGTTCAGGGACCCAAAAGTGGCCTGCAGTGCCTGATGGACTGATGCTCTTTTTACAACAGATATAAGTTTCACTTTAAACTGTTGCCTCTCATATTGAATTTGCCTGCGTCCTCATTCTGCTTATATACAGGGTTAGGGTTATATACAGATTTATGGTACCCGAACATCACTTACTCTTCCAGAAGTGGACGTGGATTCTTGCGGTGCTTGTTTGCCTCTTGTTTAAACCAAAGTTTCTGCTTACTGTGAAAATGATATAAATGATAAAAACTCATTT
Organism: Melanotaenia boesemani; assembly: GCF_017639745.1. Classification (NCBI taxonomy): domain Eukaryota; kingdom Metazoa; phylum Chordata; class Actinopteri; order Atheriniformes; family Melanotaeniidae; genus Melanotaenia; species Melanotaenia boesemani. Next base: position 29,648,587 of record NC_055696.1, on the reverse strand, counting down.
AAAAAGTTGGTGTTTTCTTGTTAAAGTCATGTGACAGATTTACATTTACATTGTCTCTGCTGTCTTTGTGATGTGGTCTGCAGACTGGATAGAAATCAAATTAAACACAAAAGCTAAGATGGACGTTTGGTGGATAAGTGAGGTCAGTGTTGCTTTTCCGTGTTTATCGTGAAATAACAAGCATGAATAGATGTAAGATGTGGAGCTGTGTGAATACTGATGTGGAGCTGTGTTGAGCTCATTGTTCCTGCTAACATAAGTGCCCCACAGGCTCCTAATGGCAGAGGCAGCTAGTTAAAGTCTCTGCTTGTCCATTCAGCCTCGCTCTCCTGCTCATTAAAACAGTGAATGGGCCACAGATGTGGAGTCGGCCATTAGTTTCTACCTGGAAGGAGCTTTGGTGGAGGAGAAAGCGAAGTTAAACATTGGGGTGAGAGCTTGGTTTCCCCACCGAGGCCACCCAGGCGAACTCCGTCTGAGCTGCTGTGATTAACATGTTTATCAGATGTTACATTTTTTTCTTTTTATTTGTTTAACACACTGTTAAATTCAACATACTTCACATTTAAAGATCTGCAGGATCTCCTGGTTCAGGTTTAAAGTCCCGCTTCAAGCTCAGGTGAGGAAACAAGTGTAAAAGTTTTAAGGAAAACTGGTTCAAGCACTGTGTAACTAAAGGGTTCTGAAATGGTTCCAGTCCTGGTGCTGGAGAAGCTAAGTGGGCTGCGCTGACCTCCGACCTCAGCCCAACTTAAAATCACCACCACCTCATATACAAACACACAGGGTACCTCTGGACCATCGCAGTCATGTGATGCATCACCATGGCAATGGGAAACATGTCAGCAAAGCTTTCAGTAATATTTCTCATTCTCTTTTTTATTCAGCTGTGTTTTCCCAAAGTTCACAAAATTTGATAAACTAAGCAATCTGAAATGATCCGGGATAACGGCTGCTGTGGATCCGTTTCAGTGAACTGGGACCCCAAACAAAACTGAAACTGTTAAACTCGTTCAAATTGGTCTAATGGTGAAATGAAACCAAAGCAGAATCATAAAGACCTTGTGACTTTTAAAGTCCTGTATGTCAATGCAGTTCCACAGCAGGGTGTTCTCTGCAGAAGTAGCAGGACGTACATAGTTAAAAATCTTATCTTAAAAACTTTTTCATTTCTCAACCTCATCAAGCAAAATGAGAAGACAAATAAAAACAGCACCATTAAAAGAGGGGTTTAAAGTTTCAGATGTGAGACGTGGATCTGGGATGTTAGTCTAAGACATGGATCTGGGGCCTGGATCTGGGACCTGGACCTAAGATGTGGATGTGGACCTGGGACGTGGATCTGGGATGTGGATCTCTGACACGGATCTGGGACCTGGATCTGAGACGTGGATCTGGAATGTGGATCTGCTGCCTGGCAACATGACAACACAGGGACAGCAGCTGGAAAAGTGGACATGAAACACCACGTCCAGCTCCAAGTGTATATATATATATATATATATATATATATATATATATATATATATATACTTCCCTCACTCACCCTCCCATCTCCCCCGGATAGGCTGGGTGGCTGTTCATCTCAAGCTCGGCTCCTCTACCAGAGTCCTGGGAGCTTGAGGGTCCTACTCAGTTTCCTAGCTGCTCCTACTGGACTCTCCTGGATGGAGATGTCTGATGGTTCTCCAGGTATTTGTTGGAGCCACTTCTCTAGCTGCCCCCAGTGCTCTGATGACCACTGGTTGTTACCTTCACCTTCCAGGCTTTCTCCAGGTCTTCCTTGAGTCCTTGGTATTTCTCCAGTTTTTTCTTGATTTGTCCATCGTTGGGGATGGTTACATCGATCTCTACAGCATTCCTTTGATGCTTATCAAAGATCAGAATGTGTGGTTGGTAGGCCACCACCATTTTGTTGGTCTGTATGTGGAACTCCCACACGATCTAAGCCCTGTAATTCTCCACCACCATGGGAGGTTTTTTCCATTGTGGCCTAGGGGTCTCCAGTTCATATTCTGCACAGATGTTTCTGTTCATTATGCCGGCTACTTGATTATGGGGTTCAGTGTATTATTGGTCTGCCAGTATCTTGCAAAATAATAATGGTACATTCGTGTTGGACCTTTAAATGTTCCAATCGACATTTTAATTTACAGACTACCTGCTGACCCTGAATGACGGGTTAAATGCTAACTGAAAGCAATCAAAAAAACCTCAGCTGTGTAGCGAGCACTTTGTTGGTGGTAAGTTTATCTAAAATTTTATTTCGTACGCTTTCCAATTCTATTTATAGTGGGCTGCTCTAATTTTTAATATATTTATCTAAGAAAAATTAAGGCAATGCATTACTAAAATGCAGCAAACTTTAATGTTACTGCGCTCCGGGAACACTTCACATTAGTCTGTTTTTAACAGACAAGTAATTCAGGCTAATTTTGTCTTCCCGTAGGTAGAAGTGCAACAACCCATTGTCCTCAGCTTCTGTCCCGTCCATCTTTGTGTATGTCTGCACTCCTGAGAAAAGAAGGTTAAAGGATGATCTGGAAAAGTTTTGAAAAACGCCAGCAAGCAAAAAAGAGAATAATACAAATTAAATTAAAGTTTTTTAAAATGGTCTCGTTCATTCGTTTAATTCTTAAACAAATATTCTTGTTTATTCATCAAGAAATACAAAAACGTTGTTCATGTGTAAGCAGGACAGAATAAAAAGTTCATATGTAGGTCATGTTTTATGTGAAGAAGAAAAAAAAAGACAACACAGAACTATTTCTCACAATGGAAATGCAACTACGGTGAAATGAGTTGGATATTCAACAAATTCAACCTCCACCGCAGATCACCACGGTGACGGCCATTTTCAGTGTTAATGAAAAGTTTGACATCTCATTTCCTTTGTGGTCTGAATAAATGAAACTGTCTTTAAATAGAAATGTTGTCTCACAGTAATTGTTAGTAATGTTAACTAATAAATACATCACGGGAACATCCCTTAATTTTAACATCGTCTCTGTCTCCTGTTTTCTTGCTCGGCTTTGACATGAAGAGGAAACACTTCGTTTGGGGAACTTTCCACTGCTGAAGATCTGAAACCCATCATACCATGAAATATTTCTACGCCTCTAATCTGACTTGTATGCTTTTAATTCTGCCCCTGAGAAGTGTAACTATCCATTGACTTGGTAGCTGTAAATGTCAAGGTACAGTAAATCGGGTAGCAATATCTCCGTCAGTTGGATGTTTTAGAGTTAATTCGGAATTTGGAAAATTATAAGGATATTCAGCACCAACAAATGCACATTTATTTCAAAACATCGCTGTCTGACCTGAGTTTGCTGAACTGTTTTGGAGAGTGTAAAGTCCGGTAGTGCCATCCCTGATGAGAAACAGTTAATAGTCACTATAGCAGGAGCCGGTCCCAGCTAGCTTTTTGCCACCCAACATGGCGGCGTAAATGAACAGTGTATTGTGCATTGCCACGCATCTTTACGTTTGGGATGTTTGTGTTCCCCTTCATGCTTAGAAAGAGAACATCAAGTAGGAGTTAATTTGTTAGTTGCAATCTGAAACTTTGCTCACACTGTTAAATTAAACTAAATTAAATTAAATTAAATTTTTACTTAAATGAAATGAAAGGAAATTAAATTAAATGATGAAATTATAAAACAGGATGAAAAATACTTGATTACTCCCAGAGGGAAAATATATGGTTGTAGTAGGGGTTGTTTTTCTTCCTTTTAAAATTGTGGACCCTGTACCATCAAGTGAAATGAAATATAAAAATTATTAAAAACTTTGTCCTTGTTGTTTATGTCATTAACAAAATGTTTGCACTTAAATTTGCTCTAACCTTCTGAGATAAAGGCATCATGTGAACTGTGTTATGTGAAACTGAAGAGTTACACTACTTCCTAGTGTTTTAGTCATATTTAGCTCACTTCTGTCAACAACAGCAGCTTTAAAAACCCACTCATCCTCATCCATGGAGTTACCCCTGTACCTTTACAGTTCCAGGTAGTGCCGAAATGTAGATTGTAGCAGAAATGAAGGGAGGGTGGCAGTAATTCATCCTGGTTTCTCTCAGTTGGTCTGAGCTGTGTTGAAACTCAGTCCTATCTGTAAGGAGCCTAAAATAGCCTCTGGCTCTGTGTCCCGGCTGGCCTCGGGCCTCATGATAGTGTCAGATCAGCCTGTGGAATGCAATGACAAGCTCTCACACTCAGATTGGATGCTTATCAACACAGCGTGAGCTCTGATTGGATGTTTATCAAAAGCAAAGGCTGTTGTTGGCTGATGGAATGACCTTTACAGTATCAGGCACAGGATGCCATCTCAGGGCGAGGCGGTGGTGACTGAACTTTCCCTGATTTACACTTTTAGGCTCCTTCTCCAGACCTCTGAACAATAAGAAGTATTATTAGTACATTAAAAGGTTTTGGAGCTGGACTTTAGAAGCAGAATATCTGGAAATGAATCCATCAGCCGTTGACTGACATCCAAAATGTTCCCGACTGAAAAGAAACCTGATTAACTGATTTATGCTAAATATATAAATATGTTGTGTTTACTGTGAATCTCAGCTATTCTGAGACATCAAACCTCATGTTAAGCCACTTGGACTGTGCATCTCAGGTGTAGATGATCACTAGGTAACCAGGGCAACGGGGAAGGGGATTGGTCACCCTGAGTGTGTGTGTGTGTGTGTGTGTGTGTGTAAACCCTGATCGGCTGATTGATTCATTAGTTTGACCTGTGCTGAGACCAGAGATTAACTGAGCGCACCACAAACCTCCAAATGTGTCTAAAGATGTGAAATGAAAATCCGAGTGAATGGACTGGTATAGTGGAGACAGCTGTGCAAATAATGGAGGTTACTACCATTTCCTTATGATTCCACACAACGTTGTTCTTTTGATCCGATCAGATTGGTTTTAGTTCAAACGAGGCAAGTATGGGAAAAATTAAACTTATAGTACAGTTAAAAAACTATAAAGTGTGTATACTGTTAATTAATCATAAAAAAAAAACAAATAAAAATTTCTCTAAATTTACTCTAAAATAGAAAAAATAAAAAAAAAGAAAAAACAGACTAGAACACTGTGGTCCAGTTTATGTGGATGGAGGACATCTGGTGGTTCAGCTCAGACTGGAGCATGATTCTTAAAGAGAGTGACATCATTTTGGGGAAATGTGACGCCCACCAGTATTTCCAGTGTTTCCAACTTCTGGGCTCAGACACGACTGATAAGAGATGCTCTAAGCTGACCTGGAAGTGGTGAGTAAGAGAAGGGAGAAGAAAAAAGACGAGCCATTAACAACATTTATTCCAGTTTTTCCACTTTTAACATCAGAAATATATGTCCAGTGGTAAATTAAACTGCTCCACTTGTCTTATTTAAAGGATTTTGGTTCATTCTAACTGCAGCCTTATAAGGTCGTCTTTTCAGTTTTGTCCAAAAGTCAAGCAGTAATGTTGTTTTAATGATGTAGTGGCTCTGAGGTCACATCAACCACAAATTTGTAAAACCACCGGACTGACTGGCCAACTGTAGGGAGACGGAGCAACCGTCACATCTCCAATCCTCACATTTTTCTTTGTTGAAGATTTGGTGGAACAAACATAATGTTGATGGCGTGAAGCCGCCACATTAGACGTCAGACATCAGGCTGCAGACCGATGACGGATCTGGTGATGTGGTTTTAAGGATTGTTCCTGGTCTTCTGCCAGCTGTGCGCTTAGAGGTGGATGGTGGTTGATCCCCTGCTTCCAGTCGCCCACATTACAGAGTCAAAAGGTAAAACAAAACAAGGGTCCACGTGAAGACTGGGTACAAGGTCCCAGTCCAAGTTATAGCCATCTCATTATAACCTTTACTTCAGCATGATGTGTTGGCATTGTAAGGTCTTCAGTATGATTTTATTTCAAATTTCTGTATTTGTACACCACTCTTGGACAATGTTGGAAACATTCAGAAAATCTAGTGAGAATACTTAGAAAGGTGTCACTTAACTATAGGGAGAAAGGGATCATTTTGCCATTAGAGCTTCTAACTAAAAAATAAGGGTCATACTTGTTGGTAAAATTAAATTAATATGAAAAGGCTTGGCGGAGGTCTGTGTTTTCTCACAGCTTTTAGTTTACAATGATTTTTTTAGAGGCTCAGCATGCCATGTGAGCGAGTTTGTGTTGGAATATTAATTCATCACTGTGGTGGCAGGAGTTAGTTTTTTGTTCCATAAATTCATGGTTCTGCAGTTCTACCATGTGTGACCATTTTTATTAACCTCGTTATTTCAGGTACAACCCTAGTGGAGCTAAATGGATTTGGTCCAGAACAACAACAACAACAAAAAAAACATAGCTCAAAGCGGTCTGGGATGAGGCTTTATTTCTTCATCAAAATGAAGCATCTATTCCTCTCACGATCTACGCACCAGAGTCATCAGAATGGGCGGCCATTTTCCAAGAAATCTAATTGATCAGGATGTCATTACCTGTGTCCCAATTCAGGGTCTGCACTCACGTAAGCTACAGAGTGTCCTACGTAGTCTGCACACTTTAATGTTCTTGAAATGGGACAGCCTACTTAGCCTCCAAGAATTTCCCATAGCAACAACACAGGATGTTAAATCACTTAAACCTCTAAAATTACTCATAAGACACGTCAGTGAACATTTACTGACCGGTAACACCGACAGTAAAAAAAAGGATCAAATATTACAGAATTTTAATGTCACCATTTAACAAACATGTTTTTAATGAACTTGGTTTTGTAATGTTTCTACTAAAATGTAGTAGAAAAGCATACTTTTCTTTTAAACAAAACTTTATTGAAACCTATACCGTAGTCTTCTGAGCTCGGTTGCTCATTCGCCACCGTCTTGTGAGCATTGAATTCTGGGAGAAAAGAGGCCGCGGTGAGGCCGTGAAGGATGCATCACCAGCAGCCTTTGTCTGAGGTTAAACGAAGTGTGGATTTGTAGGGTGGATTTGGAGGCTCCTTTGAATTCTCCGAGCTGAGACAATGCTTGGCGCACCATGATGACGTATGTAGCCAACGAATCCGCACTTCGAAGTGTGCAGACCCTGAATTAGGACACACCTGTTGATTTCTTATCAAACAAGGTGACGTCTAAACTAAGTCTTTATCAAGTCATATTATTATTTTAAAAATTTTTAGTTGTTTCTGAGCTCCGTGTAATATTCATTCCAAGGTGACAAATTATATCGTAAGGTAATTAAAATAAAATAAATAAGATCACAAAAGATTAAGATATAACATTAGTTCCCCCATTTTAGGTTATGAGGAACATTCAGAAATAACTGTGGCTGAAAGAACAAGGATCTACTGAACCTGTGTCCTGCAGCCTCCCACTGCAGCTACTTCTGGCTTGTCAAGTTGTTGTGGAGGGGGTGGACACTTGCAACGATGGTGTGAAAAAAACATGACTAAGAAATAACACAACAAAATAACTTTATACATTAATTTGATCGCCTCAGTGGCACATAACTGTAAACGCATACAAAATTATAATAATTCCTGTTTCGAACCTGCTGCTAAAAAGATCCAAGAAAACTGGCATTCCAGCCTCTGGAGACACTTGGGACAGTTACACACAGACTGAAAAAACAAAGAAAAATCACAATTCCACCAACACTTAATTTCAATCTTATTTTCATTAATTAAACAGCAGAACAAGTCGACACTGGTTGTGAAAGAAAAAAAATTACACAGCCCAACTTTTTTGTATGTATGTTGAGCTGGGGTATGTATGACAGTTGTAGCCAGAGCAGGTTTTAGGTAGTTTAAAAAAACAAAGCGAAAACACCTGACTCACCAGACTAAATACCCAATTACACATAAAATTAAGTTGACTGAACTCACCTTCAACCTCTGAGCAGATCAGAATGATGTGAGAACAGTTGCTTGCGTCAGCTAAAGCATCAGCTGTAGAATTGCAGGCCGACCACACTGCTGCCAACTCCTCAGTGAGAAAAGTAGTTATTGGCTAACAGTCGCTGGAAGTCGCAAAATGCCATCATTATCTAATTAGCATAACCATCCCAGTACATGTCGTTGTAATAGATGCTGCCATAGAGAGGGATGTCATGGGAAAGGCAAAAATTTATGAAAAGTCAACCTAATAATGTTTAGAAAAGCAAAAAACAATAAAATAAAATTCAAATTTTATTCTGTCAATATTTTCTTTGTTTTTAGATCAGTTTTTTAAGTATAGTTTGTTTTTTAATTAAGGCTCTGCAAAGCTTTGGAAAGCCACTAAGTAGTCACTAAGTTGTCAACAGTGGGCTGGTTGAGTTCAGAAGGCTCTGGTTGAGTTATGAAGATGTGCTGCCTCAGCACTCAGCGCTAATTTTGCACATATTAGATTTCAGCCGGGGGACATGGTTGTGAAAACATAATGGCATGAGTGGTGCAGACTGTCTTTAAAAAGAGGGTGCAGAGCATGTTGATGTCAGTTATAGCCAGATGGTTACCACAACCTGTATAAATCCCAATATAAACCAGTACAGGAAAAAGTGAAAATGTAAAATAAAAGATCATGTTCTCAATAAAAGAAAAAAAAAGTAAACAAAAAAAAAATCAATTAACAAATAAAGTTAATCAATTAATGGGGTTGATAACAAGTTTGATATTATTTGTCTTAAATAAAAAAATGTAAATTCCCTGCACCTGTGTTAGAAGTTACGAGTCTGACGTTCAGATGTTAAACTGCATATTGACATCAAAGTGGGGTAATGGTTAGACGTCAAATGAGCAGACCTGTTTTTCACGTCATATAGACGTCCAGAATTGGTCATGGACCGACGGACGCAATACAGACGTGATCTGCACGTCCATCAGACGTCTAATGTTTGGTGGGAAGAAACATAACCTGCTCCGGCACAGGTCAGCCGTTCAGTGTAAGTTACCATGGTGATTTACCCCAGTAAGAAGTTAACCAGTGTTGTAGTACAGAAAACCCCAAGTCAACCCTAAAGTTACCTCGAAAAGAAACAATCCAGCTTTGCTATTGTACAGGCCTCCAGTTTCTGTTTTACCTTAGGTGTTCAAACCTGATCCAGTTTTCACCAGAATGTGTCCAGCAGCATGACAGGCAGCCGGATATCCACCACGTTGATGTTCATCACTTCACTGGATGCTCCGTTTGCCTTCACGCTGGAAGAGAACCAACCATGACAACACAGTTTTTCTAGAGGACCATAGTTTACTTCTATGGCCTGAACGAGAGTGGGAATGAGTGTTCACACCACTCAACATGAACTATTTTATCTGTGGAAGTGGACCAGGGTTTGTTTAAAGTGAACCAAACTGAACCAGTGGGAATATACCCTTATAAACAGCTAAAAGATATATATATATATATATATATATATATATATATATATATATATATATATATATATATATATATATATACTCTAACTGGATTCTTATTTTATTTTAATCCAACTATTTAATTAAACTCTTTTTGGTTTACTTAAGCTCAGATAAGGTTTCTCTTCGTGTTAAAGGTCACTGGTTTGAGCCTCGGCTGGGGGGAGGTTGGAACAGTGACCTTTCTGTGTGGAGTTTGCTCATTCTCTCTGCAGAAATTGTATGCGTGGGTTATATCCCAGTACTCCGGCTTCCTCCTACCGTCTAAAGACATGCGTGTTAGGTTAACCTGTCACTCTAAATTCTCCCTAGGAGTGCGTGTGAGCTTGAATGGTTGTTTGTCTCTATGTGTTGGCCCTGCGATGGACTGGAGACCTGACCAGGGTGTACCTGCGTCTCGCCTGCTAATTGCTGGGATAGGCTCCAGCTTCCCAGCAACCCTTAATTGGACGAAGCGGTATAGAAAATGAATGGTTTATTTTTCAGATTTGGTAAATAGATTGAAGAAAAACAGTAGTAAAATTACATGGCATGCACTGCCAGCAGCCAGCTAATGTAGGAATCCTCCAATAAACACACAAGGCTGCTTTTCTTTGAAGAAACTGAAAACTTTCATATATTGTAAAACTGAAACAATACAGAAATTAAAATATGCATTAAATATGCAGTAAACAAGATAAACGTAAAATTACATCATAAAAATTTGCTGATCTGTAAGGCATAAAAATATCCATAATACTTCCAGACACGTCCAATGAAAAAAACAATCAGCAGGACCATGAAATCCTCTCCATCTCTGCCATGTTGCCGTGGTTATCAATAACTGACTTAATCAACTGATTCTGATATCTGAACCATATAATTATGATTTCTAAACATGTTCTTTGTAAGTTTGCACCTTCTTCTTGAATTATGGCAATGCAGTTGCTCCAGTCGTGGTCAAACCTGACCAGTTAACTGAGGAGTTTACGTTCATGTCCCAGTATACACTGATGGGAAGCGAATGGATTGAAACATGTCTGACACCTGAAGGCTGTGAACTGTATGTGAAAACACTGACGACGTTCTGCAGCTTCTAACAGTCGCTTTGGGAGATGAGACAGAATGAAACACTGAACAGATGTTTTCTTTAAGTTGTCCTGCAGACAGGAGTATGAAAAATGCTTCTTTATACTTAGTCTTATATAGACTTGTAGACTTTTAGTAATAATTTTCATTTTACAACATGAAAATATAAATGTACACATGAATTCCCTGAATTTCTTTTTCCTTTTATCTAAAGATAACAGATGATAGTGAAATAATTTTTTATTCAGTCTAATTAGAAAGTACTTATGGGAGTTTTGAATTAAGGATCAGACCTTAATTCCTTAATTTACACAAAGCTTAATTTACTTTTTTCTTTTTTTTAATTCAAACACAGTTTCCTGCAGAGTTAACTTCTACGTGATGTGTTTCTACAAAAACAGATATTACAGAAACAAGCCATGTAGGCCTGTTTTCCTCCAGATCTGTTTTATCTTCCAGGCTTTTCGTCGTCCACGTGGCGTTCAGACGGGTAACTTCTTTTATGACTCTGGAAAAATCTGCAGTGTCACTGAAATGACCACATTGTGAATTTTCTAATCATTCTTACAAACGTCTGTCAGTGGGTAAACGTGATGCTAGGAATTTTTTCCGCGTTGTTTTCTTGGTTTTGTGAATGTTGTTCGGCATAAATTGGACTCTAACATGGGAATATGATTGTAAGAGAGGTTTTGTGGTCAGAGGATGGTAGATAACGGTTCCTGTCAACCACTTTCAATTTATTCCTAATAAAATGTTTCTGTTGCTTCCAGAAACTGAGCACTTCCTGCAAACTTTGTGTTAAATCTCTTTTGGACTGATAATATTACAGATAAGATCCTGTTAGAATAGTCAGACTAAAGATAATTATGGACTTTAAATTTCACCCAGATGACCTGAAAATTGTGTGGCTGTGACATAAATCTGTTCATGACTGCTTTGTGGCTGCCCAGGTCAGTCCTCCTGTGGGAAAAAGAAGATGAGAGACTCGGGGTCAATCTAGGCTAAGCCTGGCTGGTGCCGGTGGACCTCCATTTCCCCTGAAAGACCCAGAGACAGTGCTGACATCGGACCTGGGTCAAGTACTGTCAACCTGCTCAGAGCCAAAGAACAAGGTAACAGCAGAGGGTTATCCTGCAGTGTAAACATAGATGCAATGATTTCATCTGTCGTACAAACCCAGATCTCTTTTAGATAGAATACAAAACCTCTGAAGAGGAAATGTTCTGAACATCCTCCATCTGAACCAAAATGCTTAACCGAGGGTTCAGATTAGAATTATCATCAGAGATTCTATTTCTCAAGTTTTATCTTCTCTTTATCGGCTCCATGTTAAATCCAGAAGATTATTTAAAATTATTCTCCTCACAAAAAAAGCTCTTAATGACCAAACTCCACTGGATCTTAAAGATCTCTGAGCTCCAGATTTTTAGATCAGAGCACTTCACTCTCAGACTGTAAGTTTACTGGTGGTTCCTAAATGTACTAAAAGTAGAGCGGGAGGCAGGTGTAGATGTATCAGACCCCTCTCTGTGGAACCAGTTTGGCTTCAGGAAGCAGACACCCTCTCTGCCTTCAGATCAGGCGTCAAACTTTCCTTTCTTATAAATCTTATAGTAGGTCTGACTTGGTGACCCTTATTCATCCCCTTAGTCCTGCTGCTATAGGCCGAGGCTCCTGGGGGACATCCCACGATGCACTGTGCTTCTCTCTGCTCTCTTTACTCTCCATGTAGAGATATCTGACGTTGTTCTCATTAATTCATGTTTCTTTTCTTTCTCAGTGGGTATTGCAGGCTTAGTTTTACTGCTTGTGGACCCCTCTTTCCTGTCCTCTCCACCGTCAGCTGGTCCAGGAAGATGACCATCCCTTCTGGTTCTGATGGAGGTTTTCTCCCTGCATCTGGTTCTGATGGAGGTGAATGGACTATTGTGAATCAGATAATGGATTTGTTATAATTGGATTATAACTGAACTACAATGATTTAGATTGAATTGAACTGTGACAAGGTTAAGACAAACAGTGCTGAACCAAACATGGAAGTGGGGCAAGATTGCTGAATGTGGACATTTCAACTGATGGCTCCAAGAATCAGGGGTCCAAAATGAGAAACAATCACATTAAGCAGCTCTGCAAACATACTTGTTACATTATTCATATCACATAAAACAGCTTAAACACAGACACGTGACACAAAATGATCACAAACTTAAATAGCTAGAGTGATATGTAAAATGTTGCACATATTAAACTTTACACAGACAATAGATGACTATGGCAACAAGGAGAAGCAAAATGACCAAAAATAAACACAAACAACCTCAAAGGGAAGAAAGAAATGGACAAACAAAAAAGACCAACGTGTTGTGGACGAAAGGAAAAGACGCCATAGACGTAAATATGTCACGCCGTCCAATCAGAACCCTTCCCAACCCACAGCTCTAAAGCAGAATTAAAAAAAGGCCTATTAAACAAGTTTTCCATGTAAACCTCAGTTGCTATTTTCATGTAAACACGAAGGAGAATACTTTAATTCTGAATTATTTAATTCTGAATAATTTATTCCCAATTAAAAACACTATGTAACTGTGGCCAGTATGACTTCCTCTGACGACGATTAAAATTCTGCTAAACCTGTTGCACTAACTGAGTGTTGTAGAGGGGATCTAACAGGCCATGGTCAGCCCAAACTGCTCGCAGGGTTTTGGGAGCTTGAATTGAGGTGCAATCCCGCCGCTCTCTGCACCGTTTTCCCATTCCCTGGCTTTTCCATGTCGACTTTGCTCTGTAGCTTCGTTCCTGAAGAAAAACAGACACCCCCTCTGCCGCCACCACCCCTCCTCCTCCTTCTTTTCTGCCGGCTTTCTTCTCCATCCCCCTTTGCCCCTTGGGCTTTATTTTATAGCAGGGCTTCTAACATGTGACCCCTCCATGCATTAGACTGCATGTACACAACCAAACAGCCAAATAAAGCAGGAAAAGGCCAATACAGCGCAAGTGTTTTACGCTCAAATCTTTGTGTGAGGTGAGTCCACCTCCCCAAATCCTCATCAGCAACAACAGCATTTTGATTTATCCCCTGCAAAACAGATCGCTACTATAATCCAATCAAACAGCAGCCACAGAGAGTAGGAAATCATCTTTGCCTTGTGCAGAGTTTCATTCAGCTCTTTTTTTCTTCTGGCCATGCTGCCTCGACTGCATGATGGCCTCTGCGGATCGTCTGACGGGCCTGTGTGTTATGCGGAGTGACAACCTGTAATTTGGTGTACACATTTACCTCATTTGCATGAGAAGCATTGGTGCTGCCTGCCACCAAGCTAAAAGAATTACAGCGGCTGTTATTCTCAGTCTAAATAACGGAGACTGAATTATGAACGCTGCCGGGAAAACGAGGAGTCGCTCATTAAAGCAAAGCAGCCTTTTGTTAAGCTGTGGCGTCCACCGTCTCTCTGTCCACGACTCCCAGGTGAGTGACGTCAGTGTTTAGCTTGAGCTGCCATTTTGACTCCTAAACAGTCGGATCAGGGAACCCACCAACACGACGGCTGGATGAAGAGAACATTTCTATTTCCTGAGTTGACTTTGTGACTCTTTCTTCATTGTGAGACATTTCAAACTCTCCAAAACTGGAAGTCTCTTTGTTTCACAGCTGATTTTGTTCACCTGGTTGGCTTGTCCACATTGACAGCTAATTTTTAAATAAATCTTCTCTCCCCCTTAATCTAAAGCAAGTACATGTGGCAGTCTCCGGTGATTTGTCTCAAACTTTTAATATGATCTGAATTTCTTTTCTTCCTTTCTAGGTACTCCAACTTGGAGGAACAACAGACCCGATAAACATTTGCTTCAACAATAAAACATGATCTTTAAAAGCCCGTACACTCTGCTTAGTTTTTTACATTTAAAAAACAAAAGTTATTTTACTTGTAAGCCGCTGTTTTACTTTAAGTTGCAAGCAAGCATTGACCCCATCAAGCTGTACATTGTCTCAGTGTTTTCTGTTCAGTCTTTTAATTTCAACACACATGCATTGAGAAGAATAATGAAGGTGATTGAGGAGGATGATCAGATGGATGAAGAAGACAGAGGACCAAAATATCTGCTGTTTGTGCAGCAGTTGCTTGTCAGTACCAACTCAGGGAATGTTTCCTATTAAGAGCTCCACTTCCACCTAAATTACAATTTCCCTTTAGGATTAATAAAGTATTTTTCATTTCCATTTCATTTCATTCCTGTCAGCAGCTGTTAATGATAAACATCAGGATCCAACATGTTCTAATATAAAGTTTCAGACATTATATAATAATTAACTGTGTGGAAATTGACTAAAAGTTTTATCTATTTAATTACAGGGTTTGTAATTAATTAATCTTGATTAATCCCATTTTAATCGCATAACAATATTTGCCCAAAAACCAAACTTTTTTAATTTAAACGGTTTTTATTGAACAACTTAATCAAATAATAGACACAGACATTAATATTATAAACTAAAACTGTAGTAAAAGTGCAGTTACTAGTTAATTGTCCGGAAAAATTAATTTAATTGCATTCAAAACAGTAGAAAAAGAAATAGAAAATATCTCTGATAAAACTGAACAGACCTGAAGTTAAAGTGCCATTTTAAGTACTTTAACTGTTCTCTGATTAAGAGAACATGTTACACTTTTAACTTTTAAAATGTTTTTGTCCACACTCTTCATTAACAGGCATTAACATATGTAGGGATGTTCCGAAGCCATTTTTTCTGTCCGATACCGATTCACGAACCACTAGTTTCCTCGTTTTCCTTCGCTAATAAACAAGCGCAACAAGAAGACAGAGCAGAAGAAGTGGAGGAGGAGAACGTATATTAGTGCAGACCTGCAGGAAACATATTTTTCTTTTTTTTTTTTCTTTAAATGAAAGAGTGTGAGTGTTGAACCTTCTCACTGGGAACGCGTTATTTTTGACAGCTTTAATATTTATTTATATAATTCATGTTTTATTAACACGTGAAATCCATGATGGCCACAGAACTGTTTTAATAATTGAGTAAATAAACTCGGATCACAGAATTTCTACTAAAACTATCTTGAAATTGGACGTACATCCACAAAGAACAGGGGCTGTTAATCCAGAACAATAAATTCTCAGGCGTCTGTTGTCGGTGGCTTTCTTCTGCAAATTCCACATGTTTATTAAAAGTATTTGCCACCGTTGGTATTGCTGTGGTTTGTTGCACATTTCCTTTAAGGCAACAAATTTGTGCTCTTTCACGTGATTTCAACCAAAATGCTTTATAAAGTTGCTGGTGGTAAGTCTGGCAGCATTCATGTCGCCTCTGGAAACTTCAGCCCTGCTGGATTTTCTAATGAGTAATGACGCCAAATTACAAACAAACCATTAATGCTAAATGTTAGCACAATAGTGACTCACGTGCTGCTGCTTCTCCACTTACCAACTTAAAACAACTGTCATGCAAGACTACATAACTTCCTGTGTCTGTGTGTGGTTGTGTTGGGCAGGAAACAAAAAATTATTATTTCATTTCCATGGCATCCCTAAATATATGACAGTAAACCAGGGTGGAATCAGCCAGTCAGCTTTGTGCATTTCATTTTGTGTCCTAACTTCATACAGACAGAGGTGAACATCTGCTGCTCTGACTACAGCTGTGTTCTTTTGGATGGGGAAGGGGCCTGCAGCAGCGCCAGCGGCTCATTCAGAGGACGTAAACTATATGTGCTGTCACATCAGTCTCCAAAAGTCTCCAATAAGACCAGAAAATGTTGCTAGATTTGTTGCTAGTTGATTTCTTTTAAATAGAGTTGCTAAAGGGGTCTGAAAACTTGCTAAATAATAAGTTTTTAACCAATCTCTGACATGTGCACCAGTCTAATTGGTGTACCAGGAACTCATGCACTGACAAAAGTTCTGCATTGTTTGGAACTCAAACTGCGATTAAATGCGTTAACTTTTTTAACTCGTTCATATCCACAGCAATACTACCTAATTTTATCCTACATATTTTTCTGGGGTGGGTTGTCAGGGTCCTTTGGGTTCAGGGTCATTCAGATGTTCTAGGGTTGGTGCAATGGTCCAGGGTCAGTCTGGTGGTCCAGGGTTGGTCTGATGGTTCAACGGCTGTGAAAGGGGAACAGTTTGTTTACATCTCAGCAGAAGGGCACCGAGCATCTGCCATCTCTGACATTTCTCTCCATGGTTTTCACTCGCCAGAGAATATTGTCCGTTTCAGCCTTCGTTTATAACCAGCAGCCCTGTTAGCTTCTTTAACTGCTGGAGTCAACAAAATGACTTTAAGGCATCAAGAGGGAAGTGTGGAGAACAAAGAATTAGATGCTCAGGAAGTTGTGTATGTCTACAGACTTTCTCTCATTCAGCTCACATTACTGTTTTTGTTTTCCGTCCAGCCTGAAGCATCTTAGTGCTGCGTCAGTAGATCCATGGTTCATGGGGAAAAGAAAATCTAGACACAGACAGTCACATTTGGCTTCACCTCCTGGTCTTCGTGGGCTGGTTGTTCAAAAAATTTAACATTGGATTTGATCACCCTGATCAACAATTCCCTTTTTCAGGATCACCAAATCTAAATTTTCAGCATGTAAATTAAT
This sequence comes from Melanotaenia boesemani, assembly GCF_017639745.1. Lineage (NCBI taxonomy): Eukaryota > Metazoa > Chordata > Actinopteri > Atheriniformes > Melanotaeniidae > Melanotaenia > Melanotaenia boesemani. Next base: position 29,631,510 of record NC_055696.1, on the reverse strand, counting down.
TGACTACATTGTGGATATTTCGGGGATGTCTTAAAGGAGTCATCACCCGGAAGTTGCACTTTTTCAAGTTAAAACGTGTATTGGTGTCGGACTGAGGTGTTAACTTACCTGAAAGCCTTTCTTTTGAAGATGTTCAGGTGAAGATGGCATCAACCCTGCGGTTGGAAAGTGGGGCAATTCCAACTTTGAGCGGCTCACCATCAATGCAATCGTTAAGTGTCACTATTAATATAAAGTTATGCTTTACTGTGTCTGAGATGTGAGTTAAGCTGACACAGCTAATGCTAATGCTAACGCTAATGCTAATGCTAATGGACGAGTCTAAATAGATGTGTGGTCACAGTTGTAGCTTTGCTAGTCTCCCTACCACAACACAGCAGTTGTGATCATGGGATCATTTAATCTAACAAGGTGGCCATCATGTAGTCGGATTTTATGTCCGAACCAGAACGCAAACTTTTTATTTCTCTGACATTTTCACGTCATGAATGTAAAACAGGAGTCCTGAAAGATGTAATCTCTATGGCTATATTTGACTGGTAACTGGGTAGAAATGAGTTTGTGGTAGAGGCTAAAACTGGTGAACTGTCAGTATTACAGAGACTGTACAGTAGTGTAGTGTGAGGCGATATCTTCACGGAGTCTCAAACATAAAATGTTAAATTCTCTAAGCTGCTGCTTGGTCAGGTTTGCTCACCATCGCTAAGCTGTGGATGTTTTGGAGTCTAACCCACTGTGCATGCACTGGGCCAGCCCCCCTTCCAGCTCTGGCCTCCCTGTGGCCAATCAGCACTCACCTTATTAACATTATTTAAATTAGTCAAAAGCTTGCATGAACTCTCAGGAGACAAAGTTGTGGTATGAGCAAAGAGTCAGAACAAGCTCTATGTTTGATTTTATTTTTTCTTAATAAGTTTTAAAAAAAATATTTAAAGACACGTAGAGGAAAGTGGATACATGAAAAGACAAGGTGATGACACCTTTAAATAATAATAAAAAAAACAAAAACAAAAACAATCACAATGTCCATCTGTGTGATAATGTTAATGACGCACCTGAGCCCCGTGTGGAGGCACCGGCCCATCCTCCGGCATGCTGTCAGAATGAGGGATGGATGGGACGTGTAGTGAGGGATGCAATCATTAGACATGATTTTTGAGCGGACATGATGTAGTGATTACTGACAGGAAGACTGATTACTGTTTGTTATAGAATTTGTTTGGGGGATTATTTTGGGGACATGGTGATGTCATGTTTTATTCTAGCTTTACTATGTGGAAAGGCTTTTATAGGTAATATGTGCCTATGTTAACCACTTCATCACTGTAACAGTTAAAAAAGTCAGGTGCAAAATACTAATTTAAGCATATGCACCGAATAAAAAGCTCTGTTATTTGATCAACTGTTAGGTTGTAATCCTGCCCACTGTTGGGATCAGGATAATCCAGTTTTCCAGATTATGTTTGAACAACCAGGCCCTTATCTTGACAGCAATTGAGACATGTCATATCCCAGAATGCATTGCACAGGTGACATAATGGCAACCTAGATAGGTAAAAAAAAAATTGAACTTTGAAACTTTTCAGTTGTGTTCAGATGTGTAACAAGGAATTTTAACAGAACAGCACAAATTTTTAATTAAAAATTTTGCTCAACTAAATGGTTAAGATCATAGCTGGATGCACAGAGGAAATGATGTTCAATAATGACCCCCAGTAGAACAGAAAGGAAGACCTCTTTATATTTGTTAAATAAGTATTTGTTAGATATTTGCAGTCAATGTGTATTATCAACTTTTACAACCACATTATGGACAACTGGTTTATGTTTTACACAGTACTGATCCAGGATCACTTGCCATTAAAGAGTGATGCATAAAAACATATCAGAAGGGATTATTGAAGGGTGTTTAACTGCAGGTAAGACAATGAAATGTTGTGGAAAAGTTCAAATGTGTTTGGAAACTAAATTTATTAATCTCTTCCATATTCTCTCTTACTCTAGTAAATGAGCCTAATAAATCCACCAAAAGAGTATCTGAAATATTTTTAGATTTTTTTGTCATTTTGTTTTAATAATAATTTACCTGTAAACACATTTGACAAATGCCTGGAATGAAAACCTGTTAACTCACAGGAATGAATAAAAAGCAAATCCACATTTTTTTCACATTTTACCTCTACAGGCATGTACAGTGATGCTTTTAAATCTTATTTCACTTTTATTCATCTTGATCCATCGATTAAATGATATATAATAGATAAAATATTTATATTTAATATTTAAATAATATATATATTCCATAAAAATATAGCTGTGTCATTTTGTTGTTTATCTGTGTTACATCTGCACCAGACTCACGCCTGCCAGGCTTCACCGCAGTCAGTCTCCAGATTGATCTGCATCCAGTTCCTGACCCGGCTTCATATACCCCTGCTCCACACTCACACCTTGTCGGATTTGTATCAGCTATGCTGGACCTTCCTCTTTCCTCCTTCCCTGCGCTGACTCACCTGGCTGTTGTTTGGACTTTCAAGTTTATTCCCTCCTTTACCTCAATCGTAAGCTGCCTGTTGAGCTCCAAGCTTGTTATTAAAATCCTGACTGAACCTGATCTGTCTCTGAGACGGCCTTCATTACAATCAGGAAAAAAGTTAATACAAAATATTAATCCTTTGTATCGACCTTTTTCCAGATAAACAACAAAATGATACAGGTTATATATATATATATATATATATATATATATATATATATATATATATATATATATATATATATATATATATATATTTATATATATATGTATGTATATTCATCAGCGTGATACCATTTGCTCACCTCTGACTTATAAACATGCTGGAGAAAGCTCTGACCGACAGGTTTTTACTCCTTAAATGTATAGGGAGGCCAAAGTTTGCTGCAGGTTGTTTGCTTTAGGATTAGGGTTAAGTCCCTGTTCCTTAAACATTCTCCTGAAGACAGAACTGCGACCTGTTCAGGACTCTGCTGTGTTTTCTAGTCATGACAGATGTTGCAGAGTCCTGATCCTCCTCTGCTATATTTCCGGTCTCTTCATGGTTTCTCCTTCTGAACTAGAATGAAGCTTTTGGTTTCTCCTGTTTGCTTTTTATCCTGATTAAAGCTGATGGATGTTGAAGCAGGAAGCTGTTTATATGCTTGCAGAAGCTACTGTGTTTGCTTCACTCTTATCTGATCTCTTATCAAACAGATTCAGTCCTCTTTTTTTTAACTCTTTATGTGTGCTGACGTGAAGCCTGCTGCATGTGAAAGTGTCTCCTCCCTGCAGGCCCTCTCGTGAGAGTTGTACATTATATATCGTTTATTTGTGAGGAGGATTACATCGTTCTGGAGCTCCTAATCCATTCTCAGTTTTAAACATGCCCCCTCTTCTCCTCATATCTTCAGCCTGTCACCGAGGCCCAAACCCTGAACCTGCAAGCTCCAATCTGCACCACATCTAACCAGTAACCCTCCCCACCACATCCCTGAAACAAGCTGCTGACCCCCACCAGGCTGTGGTGGAGATGGGGTGTGTTGTTTTACAGCGTGATCTGTCTTGTATGTCTCAGGCCAAATCCTATTTTTACGGCTTGCTTATACATTCCTGCTGCAAATGGTTTACATACCGAGGCAGGGAGCCGTCCTAAATAAGCTGGCAGCTCGGAGCAGCTGGGACAAGGTGGAAACCTTGTCATCAGCCTGCTCCACCGGCGATTAATGAAGCCCAAATTAAGATAATAACATCTCAGCGTGACCTGGGCCAAAGGATTACATCACCTGCACGGAAATTCAATTTCAGCTCTTGTCGCTCACAGTCAAGGTTTGGATCAACATGACTTGCCCACCTTGTTTTTTTCTCCCAGATTTATTAAGAGAGTGGTCCTGTACCCGCTCATGAACTGATGGAGTGTGTTCCCGTCCTTCAGCACCACTGCAGCCCTCCCGACCGTAGCAGGATGGATAATGAGCAGAGGAGTTACAGGGTGAGGACTGTGCTATTCAGACCCAAACACAATCTGCACCACTGTTTCCTCTCTTAGCTCCTCTGTTTTCAACCCTTGTTTCATTCAGGTTAGCAGCTCATAAATGGCTGCCCACCGTCTCAGAAAAGCAAGCCGAGCCCTTCGGTTTTCTGCAGAGACCCTGGAGGTTTTCCTTAATCGCATTGGTTTGATAAGAGATGATATTGAAGACAGGAAGATCTTCACAGGGTGCAGGAAAAAACTAACAAGAAACAGCTGCTGCAGAAAATATAGAAAACTTGCATTTTTTACAAGATGTGATTTGTTTTTATTTATTTATAAGTGAAAACATCAGTCTTGTTAGTAAAATACAAATAAGCATCAATAAAAGCGGACCCTGCTGGCCAAGGTCCCTGGGACACATTGGGGTCAGAGGGCCCCATGCATGTCAGCGTGTGTTTGTGTGTGTTGGGGCGCATTTGTGTGTGTGTGTGTGTGTGTGTGTGAGACAGAGGCCGTTTTTAGTATTTCTTGTTGAAAAGTGAAAGAAGTCATTTATGTTAAACACTGAAACATTCTGGCCCCAGGTCTCCGAATGAAGCGAGAGATTTCTGAACATTTAGAGATGTGTGTGTCATAATGACACTTCCTGGGTCATATCTTCTAAAACAATCCAACTTCTGACAACACACCTGAGGTGGACAGACTGGTGGCAAAGCAGCTGCAAAGCCAGCAGAGGACAGATGTGGCGATGAAAGATTTTGTGGAGGAAGTTCAGGTCCCACAAATACATCCTCATGACCAAAACATGAACTACAAACATGAACTACAACAATGATAGATAGATAGATAGATAGATAGATAGATAGATAGATAGATAGATAGATAGATAGATAGATAGATAGATAGATAGATAGATAAAAATAATATATATAAAATTTATATATATAATATATAAATAAATATCTCTGAAAAGTGTAGATCCATGTTTAAAAATAGCTTTTCTAAATATTTTACTGATGCTATATCTTTTTTCTTTTCCACTTCTTTTAGTGATTTTTAGAAATATTTTAGTTTTCTACTTTTTAGTCTATTTTATTTGTTAAACCTTTTAATGTCTTTTGGAGTGATTTTCTGGCTGTGTGTGGATCTGTATTTTTGTGTATCTGTATTTGTATGTACAGCGTTTATGTTTACATATACAACATCTTGGTAGCATGTTTTTTATAAACTTGCTATAAAAATTGGATTAGATCTGTGGTTTATGATATCATGTGACATTTAGGAGGAATCTCTGTGCAGAGAGGACAAGTATGACTGGATGTTGGTGGTTAAAATAGACTGACTGCAGTAGGAATCACTTCCTGATCTCATCACTGCATCCAATAATTAAGTTAAAACAGAAACAAGATTCGTACAAGTTTCTGGTTTTCTGGACATGAGTTTGTCTCAGCTGGACGTGGCAAAGTTAAAAGTGTTCTGCATAAAGACGAAATCCTGTCATCATCTGTGAGGGTGAGGAGCTGCATCAGTACATGCAGCAGGAATATGATCTGCAGGCTTAGAGCAGCTCAGTTTGCTGTTATCTGACAGCAGCTTTGCATGTTTGTTTGTTTCCTACTACCACGACACGCTGCCTCAGGAAACTGATCCTGTTTCATTCTAACAAACTTTCCTCGACTATATTCACCCAGCTTTTATTAATGTAAAACATGTTCATTTCTTATTTTCCCATGGATTTCACAGATAAAAACAATAACAAATCATTCCACTGACAAGCAGAAAAAGTATTAGAGATGATTTTGCAGTGTTTATGATGCCGTTTCTCTGGTTTTTCACCTCCCTTTCACTCCCAGAACTCCTTTCTGCACCGGCTGCTTCAGTGACGTAAGGAAGACAAGAAGCGGGGTTTTACCTCTCAGGGTCTTTTTTATTTTTCCCTCCCTCCTCTTTTCTTTCTGCATCTTCACTTCGCCTCCAACAGAATTGCTGTTTCTTGCATGTGGGAGCCAAAAGAAATAGTTCTTAAATTCTTATGAATGAAAAGGATGTTACCTCATTAAAGAAGAGGCCATAAATCTGTCTCACTCCTCAGCAGCACCGCTGCACATCTGGCCATTCACTCTAGCCACTCATTGTTTCTCATTCTCACTGAGCTACGGGTGGGTTTTATGCTTCATTTTGCTTCTGTCACATGTTGTTTGGTCATGCTTCCCCATCAGAAATCTCATGCTACCATCTCAACTCATGTTTGGGATTTTAGCCAAACTGTAAGAGGGCTGTTTCCAGTGAATGCGCTCAGCGTGGCTTCTGTCTTGGAGCTTTCAACCTGGAGACGACCAGGAGGTAGGCTTTTCTCTTGTTCCCCTTCTTTATTAACACAAACAAACTCTTGTGCAGGAAATAAACGACAAGAGTTTACAAGAGAAGAGTTTAAACACAAACATGAACAAACCAAGAGAAGAGTTAGAACAACAGACAAACAAAAAGGCTTTAGAAGAACCAGATCAATCACTAAATAATAAAAAAGAGCTATTATAAAACAAAGAAAAACAAACTTACACATTAATATCACAGAATGGGATTTTAAAAATGATAAAAACAAAAAGAAGCAGCAGTACAAGCATTTCTTTACAGCTCTGTCTTCCAGTCTTAGTTGACATTTTTTTAGATATGAAAAATAAAGTGAAAATTCATTCTGAAATCAGACAAATCAAAAGTCCTTATTCCATATAGACGCAGTTTGCTTGTTAGAATAATAATATTAATAGTATCAGATGTATTTGCTTTTAAGTCATCCCCAAGATACATAATACCACAGCGCTTTAAAATGGAGCGTTATTTCTCTTTAGAGAAAGCCAATTCCTCACGTTGATTCAAAACGTGATGATTGTTCCGCCACACTACAGAAAATTCATCTGAAATTTAAGTCTCTGATTTTAAAATTCTGATACTGGATGAATGTCATTATTATTTTGAAATAAATTTGTCATTGGGCTCATTTTTAATTAAGTTCTGTCCCTCCAATGCAATTTCAGCCAAAACTGGTTCAAGAACTGAATGTTGAATTAAGTTTTGCTGAAAACTGTTGACAGTCCAGAATGTTTTCTTGGTCATCCAACAAGTCATTACAAAGAAAATGGTTCTCTCATGTTAACCCTGTTTTCGGACTTTCTGTTGACAGTTGTCATCGTATTGCATAATACAGTTGACGCAGAAGGTGGGCTGGAGGGATGATGGTTGTGCTTCCTGGTGTCTTCTGCAGGATGTACTTGGTTCCAGGTATGTTTCAAACTCTGGGTCAGATAGTCTAACAGAGTCTGTACCACCTAAACAGCATCAGGACCTCTAAGTTGTGTAAAACAAAAAGAAGTCATATAATATCGTGTTTGTTTAGATCAGGGGTGGCCAACGTTGGTCCTCAAGAGCCACAATCCTGCATGTTTTCCATGCATCCCTGCACCAACACACCTGACTCAAATTAAATGGATCCAACAGCCTATAAGGATCTGCACAATGACTCATTAGTTTAATTCAGGTGTGTCTGTGCAGGGATGCATCTAAAACCTGCAGGATTGTGGCTCTCGAGGACCGACGTTGGCCGACGTTTAGATCCTTATACTCGGCTCATGGTGTGGAAGCTGTTGGAAGCCTAAATAGAAAGAGATTTAAATTGTAAACCGACAGGAGGAAGGTGGTTGGTGTGGATGGACAGCTCCCCCAAACCATCTGGTTTATTCCCTGAACCTGACCTGAGCCAGACCAGCAGAAGCCCTTCCTGCTGGCTGCTTCTGTCCAACTGTCTCCAGTCATATCCTGTCCTACAGATGGACTCCAGCTCCACCATCTTGCAGGTTGTGTTTGGTATGTGCGTCCAGCTCACAGCAGACTTCTCCTGCACGTTTGATGAAAAACTGGTTAAAGTGGTAAATGAACATTATATTTTCATCGGGACTCTTTTTAAAACATCTGTAAACACAACTTAGCATGATGTTTTTGTTTTGTTGAACATTTTTGTCTCCAAACATGGATGAGCTCTGGGGGCAGACAGACATCCACTCCCTTCTCCCACGGTCTCTCACAGCCAATAGATCAGTGTAAAAGCAAAGCTGCGATGTCGGGTCATGATATACTGTGACTGGACTTTAAGTGTGTGTTCATGTTGGAATCTCTCTGTACGTGAAGACAGAAGCACTGAGGCCGTGGGCCAACACGCAGGGCCAGACGCTTCCAATTACATGTGTGTTTCTGTCAGGGGCCTCTGAGCTTTGCCCTTCATGGGAACAACAAGCGGCACCAGGGCATGGCAAGGCGCCATGTCCATGACGGTAGATCCACACTGTCTGTTCTAATGCAGCTTTTCATGTTCTTCCACACTGTGATCAGGACCCTGCCTCTTCTGTCCTCAGACAGAAATAAAAAGCAGAGGACACAAAATTCAGATTTGAATCTGATTTAAGGAAGATGATTGTTGGATCTGAACACTTCCTGGATTTAATGGTTCCTTAAGTGTGAGCATTAATAAAACCCAAATGCAGGTAAGATTCCACTCAAAATGGATTCTTAACCCCACACCTGCAGTAAAGGGGTAAATCTTGTTTTGAACTTAAAGCCACAGCAGCCTCTGAAGACAGAGGTCACGTCCTCAAAAAATGACTGAAGCCAAGTCCTAAATCACAGCGCTGCTTCTGCATCCATCTTCTTCTGCTTTACCAATGATGAACAAGGCTGGGAAACAACATTTATAAAAACACTTTATTTCATCTGAGAGAATCTGAGTCCAAGGTAACCTTTAATTTTTGCTTCACAAATCATTTTTTATTTCAGACCTGCAACACAGATAAAGACAATGCGTGTCTTACCACAGTGTGATATTTCTGCTGTGCTGTTTGTCCCATTCTTCCTACAAATGCTGTACGATGTGCAGCAGGATGCGATCAACACACAGAACCACATTCTGCTGCATGACCTCTGTCATCCTCAGCTGCACCAGGAGACAGTGGAGAGGGAAAACTCCCTTTTAACTCCTGTAAAAGAAAAAATAAATAAAAGTTCATGCTCTGACTCCTTCAGACTCCATCAGAACCAGCAAGGAAAACCTCCATCAGAACCAGAATCAGGAAGAATGGCCATCTGTCTTGACCGGTTACATCATAACATCATTATTTGCATAGAAACACATGAAGCAGCTCAGTGATTGGCTGAGAAGCGTCCAAATAAAACGGACATGTGGAGATTGGAGGTGTTTCCTGAACCTAAACACTGAGTGAAACCAGGTCATGTGACTTCCTTCCTCGCAGCAGAGCCTTGGTAAATATTATAAATGTGAGTTTTTTTCTAGTCTAATTTGTAGTTTGTATTTAGCATTGGTTTGTACATTTTGGTTTTACTCAGAGCAGATCTTCTCCTGCTGTTAGAAATCTCCTCCTACCACATATCCAGTCTCCTCTGACGAACTACATCACCTACAGGGTCAGTTCACTTAGCGCCAATAAAATAATTTTGTACTGCTTTACTGATAAGGTTCAGAGATAAATCATCCTGGTCTTAGTTCAATCAGGGGCTCTGAGACCAGCTCTGTACCAGTCCTGCTTTTATTGCCCCCTGTTAATCTGGCTGACACACATTTCTTTTGAAGGGTGAAAGAGATGTTCAGCTTGCACCAAGCTGGGTCTCACCGATCATTTTCTAAAGAACATGAACATCCAGGAGACACAAGTTTCAACTGATGAAGGAGAAAAAAATATTCTTTAAATTACACACCATGGTAACCGATTAGAGATAATTTATTTGATCACCTATTGAGATTTCCATACTTTATATTAATTTATATTTATAAAGACCTTTTACATGTGTGTACCATTTTATATTTGTAAACCTTGAAAACACTGTTTGTGTTTGTTTCTGTGCTGTTTTTGGTTTTGCACCTTCACCCCAAACTTACTTTACATTAAAGTGTCATTTCTCTTAAATTTTTTATTTTAAACGTTTTCCTGGTTGTGTCTGTGAGGCAGAACTCAAACACAGATTTAATACCCAGTTTTTTGTTCATGTTAGGTCCCTTCGACATTCATCCTGACGTGCTGGCTTTAAACACACATGGTGCAGCAATTAATTTAATCGAGCGCTTTCAGTTCTCCTCTGCAGCCAGACGCATGCTGTCGGCTCACTTTATCAGCTCATTTAGCTTTATAGTTTTACTCAGAGGCAGTAAAGCAGCTGCAGATCGTATCTTTATGACAGCAAAAAGTTGCTTCTCTCAGTGATGCATGCCAACTTGATTCCTTTTACTGAAACTACCATTTTCTTTTCAGGAGTTTGGAGCTGATTTTCATTTTCTGAAGATACGTTTTACAGAGAGACGGGAAACAGTTATAATCTCAGTGCAAGATTATAACGGCAATGATGATAATAATGTAAGATATAAATTTAAATAATAATTGTATGTGTTTGATGGGGTCAGTTGGGAGGTTACGGTGGGATGACCAGCTAACGAGATTAACTGGGGCTGCTTCTGTGGCTGTGGGTCTTTAGCCACGTTAATCCCAAACCTGACTATGAGAAGAAGTTGTTTTTTTTAAATAATTAAATAAATCATATTTTATTAATATAGATTCAGAAGAAAAATGAAGCGGGGATTCTCAGTCTTGGGTGGCTCTAAAGAGGAAACAGACTAGAATAAGTGTGGCACAAATGGAGCCCATCCGGTGGTATGAATAGTAGATATATTAACCCGTTTATTATTTATGTGTGGGAATTTATGGCTTCATTACACATGTGACTCAATTATCTTGTTCTGTAGTCACACAGTAAATATAAATATAAATATATCACCAAACGGCCTCCAAACAAAGAATTAAATGAAATCTCGATTTCAGGAAAAAAGTAACACATACGGGCGACAGCTACATTTTTCCTGTCAGTTTAACAGGTTAGTTTATGCAACTTTTTCATTAATTCAGATACTTTTTGCTCCTTGAACAAAATTCACAAATTTTTACATAAATATCTATATTACAAGGCAATATGAAATATGAATTAAACTGTTTTTTTAAAGAAATGCTTATAAAATTATAATACAATATTAAACAATAAACATAGGATTCAAATAAATAAATTTAAAATGATAAAAATTATTAACTTTTTTCATGTTTGGTCAGAAAACATGAAATACTGTATGTGGGTATATGTAAGTTTGTGTCGGGTAAAGTTGAGAGAGAAAGGAAAGAAAAAAGATATATACACATTAGAAAATATTTTAGAAGACATATAGAATTAGAAAAATTCATTCATTTTTTATCTATACCATTTTATCCATCATAGGTTGCGGGTAAACTGAAGCCCATCCCAACATTTAACAGGTGAAAAGCAGGTACACCTGGACACATCTCCAGTCCATCACAGGGCCAACACAGAGGGACAAACAGCCATTCACACACACACAGAGAACCCATGCATACACGTGGATAACATGCAAACTCCACACAGAAAGGCCACCGCCCCCGAACCTCCCCAGAGCCGAGCATCGAACCAGCAACCTTCATGCTGTGAGGTTGCGGTGCTAACCACCACACCACCCAGCCCAATAATTAGAAAAATAATGACTATAATATTAATAATAACAACAATGATGATTCTACTAAATAGAAAAAGAGACAAGGAAAAATTAAACATAAAGAAAAAAACAGATGAAATGAAAAAAATAAATAAATAAGGAAATAGACTCAACCAGTCATGACTATAAGAAGCAGGCTTAAGTAGGAAGAGTGGATGAATGCCACACTTATCTATATTTCCTGCATTAAATATGTTAAAATATTAAAGCACATTACCATCGATATCACTAGATTAGATTAGATTAGATTAGACTTTATTATCTCACAGTGGAGAAATTCACTTGTTACAGCAGCTCTTGTTATAGAATAAAGTACAGAGAGGCAAAATAAGGTGAACATGCATCACAGCAAGAAAGTGCAATAGAAATTATTTACAAGTCTAAGAAAAGCAAAAATATGTACCGTTATAATATAAAGATATATATATATATATATATATATACATATACATATACATACATATATATATATATACACATACATACATATACATACATACACACATACATACATACATACATACATACATACATACATACACACATAAATTATATATATATATATATATATATACATATATATATATATACATACACACACACACACTACATCCATACATAAAATAAAATAAAATATAACAACAACCTCACAGACTATATACATATCTACATGGTGATGGTGGGATATGAAGAATATGATGACATTGATAATGGGGGGTATTGCACAGTAAAATATAAATAAATATTACACAGTATTATGACTATACAGATAAGTTGTACAGTCTGACAGCAGTGGGAATGAAGGACCTGCGGTAGCGCTCCTTCCTACACTGAGGGTGTCTCAGTCTGCTGCTGAAGGAGCTGCTCAGCCCCCCCACAGTCTGGTGCAGCGGGTGAGAGGTGTTGTCCATGATGGATGTGAGCTTGGCCAACATCCTCCTCTCACCCACCTCTTCCACAGAGTCCAGCCCGCAGCCCAGGACAGAGCTGGCCCTCCTGACCAGCTTGTTCAGTCTCTTCCTGTCCCGGTCGGTGCTGCTCGCTCCCCAGCAGACAACGGCGTAGAGGACAGCAGAGGCTACCACAGAGTCATAAAATGTCCTTAGCAGAGGCCTGCATACTCCAAAGGACCTCAGTCTCCTCAGGAGGTGGAGGCGACTCTGGCCCTTCTTGTACAGGGCGTCTGTGTGGTGTGACCACTCCAGTTTATTGTTGAGGTGAACACCCAGGTACTTGAAACTGTCCACCCGGTCAATCTCCTTCCCCTGGATGTTCACCGGTGTGTGGGGTAGTGTCCTTCTCCGGAAGTCAATCACCATCTCCATGGTCTTACTGGTGTTTAAGCACAGGTGGTTGCGCTCACACCAGTCCACAAAGTCCCTGATGACTGACTGGTACTCCAGCTCGTTCCCCTCAGACACACAGCCCACAATGGCTGAGTCGTCAGAGAACTTCTGGAGATGACAGCTGCTGGTGTTATAGGTGAAGTCCGAGGTGTAAAGGGTGAAGAGGAACGGTGAGAGCACTGTTCCCTGAGGGGCCCCCGTGCTGCAGACTACCACCTCAGACACACAGTTCTGCAGACGCACGTACTGTGGCCGGTTGGTGAGGTAGTCGATGGTCCACGCGGCTAGCTTTCCATCCACACCAGCTCCTTCCAGCTTCCCCCGCAGCAGCACCGGCTGGATGGTGTTAAACGCACTGGAGAAGTCAAAAAACATGACTCTCACGACGCTCCCAGCGGTCTCCAGGTGAGCCAGCGCCCTGTGCAGTAGGTAGATGACAGCATCATCCACCCCGATGTTTGGCCTGTAGGCAAACTGCAGCGGGTCCATCGCGGTGCACACCACGGAGCGGAGGTGACCGAGGATGAGCCTCTCCATGGTCTTCATCAGGTGGGAGGTCAAGGCGACGGGTCTGTAATGGTTCGGTTCCTTCGCGTGTGATATCTTAGGAACCGGAACCACACAGGAGGTCTTCCACATCATAACACCACCATCATCATCATCATCTTAGGTTACCATGATCATGTGACATGGAAGACAGGTAGGAAAACACTATAGCTGGTCTTTCCACACATAATATTATTGCCTAAAACTCTCAGAAATTAAAACAAAGATCAGGTTTTGTATCTTCACTGTGGTATCTGGATATTCCAAAAAGCACCAAATCTGATATTTTGACTGGTAAATATGAAATCATTGACTCCAGAGTATCAATATGCCCAGCCCTAATACGTCATTGTTCATCATAAAGAGAAAAACATCATTTATATAAAAAAAAGCTGCTATTTTGGAGTTTTTCTAGCAGTCATTCAGTCTGGATTATCTGACTTTGACCAGAGCAGCAAATTAACTTCAGAGATCTCAGCGACACCAACCTGAACCTAGTGAGAGGTTCTGTCAGTGTTAATTTAGTGGCTGGTTATGCAGCCAGGGGACGTGACCCCACCTTCCATAAAGCTGCCCCCCAATAATAAACACAAATAATTATTTAATTAATAATATAATAATGTTCAATATAGCACAACACAGGCAGTGTAAATGAAAAACGTAAAGCAACGTGTTTTTAACTGTTGAAAGATTAAAGATTCAAAGAACGGAACGTTGCTAGTGAGATAGCCAGATGTTCAAATGTAAAAGTGTTTTTAATTTGAGTTTGAGGCCAGATGTTTATTATTTTCTGCAGGCTAGTGGTTGCTTAGATGTTCAGATTAACAGATATCTCATTTCTTTTAAAGTCAAAGATTGGTGCTTCAAAGCGCCAAGAAAGAGCCCAGTAAAATCCGTGTGTTGTGATAAAGATGTCCATAAGAAATGAATGAAATACTTATGAAAATATTTCCTAATGGTGTCATTATGTAAAGTCATGCCAGCTGAGCACAGAGAGCCAGCTGATGGATAAGTTAGCATACAGCATAAAATGATAAATGGATGGTCAAAACATTTTATTTATAGACCTACAGTAATAATTTAAATGTATGAGGGCTGTGCATTTTAAAAAATACCATATTTTGTGGCATAGTTGTAATTTCTTCTATTTTTGTTTTGTTGACACTACAATAAATGTTTATTTTTGAAGAGTAGTTTGATGTTATTGGATTATTCTAGAAGCTATTTCCTCATCTTGAGCTTCGAAATATAGTGGAAATTAGAGCAGGGTGCAACAAAATTCTGTTAGATGTGGTCATAAAGGTGTTTCATTATTATTTATTATTATTTAACATAAACCTTTATTTATACAGGCAGTCCCATTGAGACATGCCGTCTCATTAATAAGAGAGGCCTGTTAATCCAACCTAACATGCTTTTCTTTGGATGCCTTCCACATAATACATTGTTGATATCGCTGGTTGAACATAGAAAAACCTGCATACAAGAATATGGACTCCGAACCTATAACCACTGTCATATAGATTTAATAACATTATTTAACATGCTGACGGAGAGATGGAGCAATTTTTTTATGTCTCCCTAGCAACTACTCTCCATGTTACTGTTTATGGTATAAAGTTGTTTACGGTGAAGATAAACACTGCTGACTGCATCCTCATAAAGCATCATTTTGATCAGGATGACACTGACACTCAAACAGGAAAATAAATCCTGTAAAACAGAGGTCCCCAACCCTGGTCCTCAAGGCCCACTATCCTGCAGGTCTTAGATGTCTCCCTGCTGCAACACACCTGATTCAAATTAAACGGCTCTCTGACAGGCTCTGCACAAGTCTGCAACTGAGCCATTCATTTGAATCAGGTGTGTTGCAGCAGGGAGACATCTAAGACCTGCAGGATAGTGGGCCTTGAGGACCAGGGTTGGGGACCTCTGCTGTAAAACATTGAAGGATTTCCTCCTGCAGCAGGTGTCTCTCTCTGTGGACGCTGGCATGGTGTGTGAAGTCTCTTATTATTTCCTCACTTGTTTTTTTTCCAGCTTATCCAGTTGATCAGATTAGATCTGGTATTTATTGCCATTGTAAAATACAACTAAATTTAAGACATTGTTAAATATTAAAACAATAAATAATAAAAAGGTTCAGAAATCAGAATCAGAAATCAGAAAGGTTTTTTATTGCCATATGAGTGAACAGGTTCACATCATTAGGAAAATGCTGCGGTACTTGGTGCAGACATAAAAACAATATAAGTTATAAGTTTAAGCATGCAATAAATATAAAATAAAAATTTTAAAACAAAATAAAGTCTCTACACTTTAACACAAAATTACAAAATATACAGGATGGGTATGGAATTAGAGCATAATCCAGAAAGTATGCTAAAGTGACAGTAAAGTAGCTTTGGTATGTTTGTCTCTTTTTGCATGAAGCACAGGTCCTGTGACTGAGACAGAGCGTTTATGGCCTAGAGTTCTCGTTCATGAGTCCAACAGCAGAGGGGTAGAAACTCTTCTTGTGGCGAGAGGTTCTGGTCCGGATGGACCGTAGCCTCCTGCCTGAGGGGAGTGGCTCAAAAAGTCCATGACCAGGATGAGAAGGGTCGGCTGCGATCCGGCCTGCACGGCCCAGTGTCCTGGAGGCGTACAGGTTCTGGAGAGATGGGAGAGTACAGCCGATCACCTTCTCAGCAGAGCGCACGATACCCTGTAGCCTCTGTTCGTCCCTAGTGGTGGCTCCAGCGTACCACACGGTGATGGAAGAAGTGAGGATGGACTCAATGATGGCTGTGTAGAACTGCACCATTGTCTTTGTTGGCAGGTTGAATTTCTTCAACTGCCTCAGGAAGTACATCCTCTGCTGGGCCTTCTTGATGACAGAGGTGATGGTGGGCTCCCACTTGAGGTCCTGGGTGATGGTGGTACCCAGGAAGCGGAATGAGTCCACAGTGGTGATGGGGATGTCAGTCAGGATGGTGGAGGGGAGTGGGGCTGTGTGCTTCCTAAAGTTCACAATAATCTCCACTGTCTTCTGGGCGTTCAGCTCCAGGTTGTTGTAGCTGCACCAGGACACCAGACGTTCAACCTCCATCCTGTAGGCAGACTCATCCCCGTCAGAGATGAGTCCAATAACGGTGGTGTCGTCCGCAAACTTAATAAGTTTGACAGACTGGTGGCTCGAGGTGCAGCAGTTGGTGTACAGGGAGAAGAGCATAGGAGAAAGTACACAGCCTTGGGGGGTGCCAGTGCTGATGGTCCGGGAGGCCGAGATGTTCTTCCCCAGCCTCACGTGCTGCCTCCTGTCCGTCAGGAAGTCAGTGATCCACCTGCAGATGGGATCAGGCACGTTCATCTGGGTTTAAATACTAATCACACTCACACAGCCTCAAACATACACATACCCCACACACACACATTGTGACCATGAAACAAGTTTACACACTAGTTACACACAGTCACTGTGTTTGCTACCTCAGGATCTGGATGGGATAAGTTCTGTGGAAGACAGCAGGAGTAGGAAGTGTCTTTTCTGTTGTTTTTCTTTCTTGTCACACCTGGTTTGCAGTTACTGAAGACCACACCTGCTCCTCATTCGGTACCAGTCCTGCACTTTATACCTGTTTGTTTCCTCTGTTCCTGCTCGCATCATTGATTGTTGCTGTTTGGCTCCATTTCCTCAAACTTTACTGTCAATCATTGCTTGTTTCTGGATAACTTAGAGCTGCTCTTTGTCTGCTGGTCACCATTAAATTCAAATGTGAGCTCTTATTTTACAAAAATCAGCCTGTAAATAACATGATGAATAAACTCCCCTCTAACACAGCAGTTAATCAGATGTAAATAAAAAGATTTTCACTTCATCAGAAGATTAATATAATGATGGCTGTTCTTTCTTCTAACTGTTCATACTACCTGTTGAAATGCGGTGTTTTAACATTCAAGCACCGCCTAAAGGTTTTCACTAAATAAAGCCACATATAATTAGAAAATGGTGAATTGAAAAGCAAATCAAATATGAAAAACTGAAAATAACAGGAAGGGAAAAAGTAATGAAGAGGAAGTGAGAAGATAGATTTAGTTACAGGACAATGTCTCTATTTGGATGACTACATCTCATCCATCTGATCAAATGCTTTAACTTGAATTTATATCAATATTATTTATATGAATGACGATGGAAGCAGATTTATTATGAGAAGTTATTAACTATTCATTTTGTCAAACTTTTCTTTCTCCTTTTTTTGTATAGAATTAAATGATAGAAGTTCTTAGTTTTCCGTCCCCCTCCCCAATGTTTTCTTTCCTTATTTATTTCTTTATTTATTTTTTATAACTCTTGTACTAGTTTGGCTCCAGTTTAAAAAATAAAAGTAGCTCCTAAACGCTGTCAAATGTGAGACACAGGACAGGTGAAGGTTTGACTGAAAATCACAGATTTTCCCTTAATTAACGCACATTTTGTGGAGTGATTAAACCTGATGGAGCATCAGTCATGTTGCAGCAGGCTGGAAGCTGCGAGCAGACACGTCTCTGCTGGTGTGGATGTGTTAAATCAGCTGGGATGGATGTGTAATTGCATCACGCAGCGAGCAGCGCCTCAGTTCTAACAGATCCACCCTGGGATCAGCTCGGCCACATCAGCCGAGGCCTCGGCTGCTGCAGCTTCAAAGCTGCTGCTCGTCTGGCTCACGCCAAAACCAGTTACAGTGGTGGAGAGCAGACCGCCACCACACAAAGGAAGCGTTGCTTTAATGTTATCAGAGGCTGATCCACGGCTTGGTAATGATGCTGTGTTTCCCCGGCTGTCTGACGATGACCTTATGGCACTTATAAGCAGCTCTAATACAACTATACACCATTAGAGAGCCACTTTTATTATGTTTCCAGCCCTGGAGAAGCCCATTCATCTCTCCCTGATGGATAGTTCATGTTTTTCTTTTTGTGATCATCAAGATGAACGAGTATGTGTCCTCTGGCATTGTGAGGAGGAAGAGGAGGAGGACTAGCTGGTGTCTGCACGTAGCTAAGGGTCTCTGCAGGATCAGGAGCTAACAAAACTGATTCTGTTAAAAACAAACATTTTATTTATTTATATTTTTTACCTCAAGGACGCTTAAAATTTCCTCTCTGTCAGCTAAATATTGTTACATTTAGATCTTTACTGAGTAATTTACTTAAAAAACAGAAACTATAATATAAAACATGGGGGGAAAGAAAGCAGGCAGCACACACCCTGCCACAGACTACAAAACACGTGTGGAATAAAAAGTACACAACATAGAAAACATCCAGATTCAGCAGCTTAAAACTTCCATAACAACAGCTTGTTTGTTTTTATCAATTTACTTCTGAAATCTTACATAAAATCTTACAGATGAGGTCATTTCAGCACACACCCTGCCACAGACACACAAAACATGTGTGGAATAAAAAGCACAAACAAAAACACATTACGCTTTCACTTGAAGGAAAATCAGTTTATATCAATATTTATGGACTCCATAAAAATCCCAGTAACCTGCATCCGCTGCAATTTCACCTCATAACCTCGATGCAGCATGAGCAGGATTTTAACTCTTACAGCTGATGTCTTCTAACTTCTGTCATGAGTTATTTAATAATCAGCTGTTGTGGTTTTTTTCTGTTTTGTTGTTATTTTATTTGTTGTGGTTTTCTTTTCTGAAACAGAACTTTGAGCTTTAACAATGAAAATGTTGTTGTATTTGTCTAACGGCTTCTCAGAGAAACCAGAGGGAAGTTAGCTGCTATGCTAACTCTGTGCACTTTTTCTTTTACTTACTAATGTGCAATATGTCTCTTTCAAATAAAAATAAAAGAAAAATCATTAAACATATAAAAACAAGAAAAAAAAAATGCACATTTCATAAATTTTGTATTTGCCACCAGCAGACTGTAACAGAGTTATAGGAATTACTGGTTTAACACCGTCCTGCAGACCTCCATCACAACAGTTTTGGTTTCAGCTTCACACAACATTTAATCAGTCTTTTTTGTCATAGTGAAACATGTTTCTGTACAGGACAGCAGAGCATCGTCACCACATCCATCCAGTCTGCTCTGTTTTCGGTCTCTGAACATTTCAGCTGATGAACCGCCATCCTGGATCAGGTAAACCTGGACTATATTTTCCTGTACGAGCACACAATTGTCTTCATCCTCTTCTTTGTAAACAGATGGAGGTGGGACTGGAATAGTTAACGATAATAACATCAACAACAACAAATAATAATAATAGTAGTAGTAGTAGTAGTAGTAGTAAATCAGATCCGGTTCGGTTCCTGCTTTGACCAAACTTCCATTCTGACTGTGGACAGTGAATGCAGCACGTCCCACCTACAGCCTGAGCTGTGGCAGTGAAAGTGGACCCCCCCCCTCTTTATCCGGAGCAGGAACCGGCAGCTCCGTCTTCTCCCACCATAAACTCTTTATCAGGACCACAGCAGTCCGTTTGGACATTCCTCCGCTCCGTCTTTGTGTTGCTGGCTGTGTTTTGTTTATTTGAAGCGGAGCTGTAAAATATGTTCTGGACCGTCCTGGTCTAGTGGAGGGTCAGACTGCTGCTTTGATGAGACACCCCCCCCAGCCATAGACCCCCTGAATCAGCTAAAAAGACCCCTTCTGAATGGGGGGCTTTGATGGTTCCTGTTGTTTTGTTAGTATCAGAGCTTATCACTACCTGACCCCCCCTCCACTGCAACCATAAGTGGTGGGGGCATGCTCTCACTTCTTTAATTTGGTCAAATCCTGACTTTTATTCCAAACTTAAAGCTGATCTCCATCTTCTCTTCTTTTTCTTCTCCTGTCCTCAGAGCAGTCAGACTCTCCCTGATAAGGATGATGGATGGGGCAGAACTCTGGCTCCAGCCGAGCCCGCCAGCTTCCTGGGAGCTCAGAGATACTGAGGGGGAGCAGGGGGAGCGGGGGAGCGGGGGGGGGGGGGGGCTATGGGGGGGGGGGGGGGTGCTGGCCGGTGGGGGGGGGGGGTTAGCTGTGCCGCCTCGGTGCTATTATGAAGCAGGACGGACATATAATAATAAAATTATGGGTTTGGTTCAGCTTGCAGAATAAAGCTGACCAAAAATTTTGATTTCAGCTTCAAAACTCACTCTGTGTCTGACAGAATAGAGAAAATCACCTGGTCTGGGTTAAAAGTGGGTTTGAAACAGTTAACTCAGCAAAACACAACATGGAAAACATCAACACTAACCAGCTTAAAACTTCCATAACAGCTCATTTTTTTTTTATTTTATTTTTTTTTGTCAGTTTATGTCTTACATAAAATCAAACAAATGAGGTAAATTCTACCAAAATGTGCCAGTGCATGCACAAATTACATGAACTAATGCACAAACATTTGCATTAGTTCATGTCCATCAAAGTGGACATCTATTTACAGGCTGTTTTGTAATATATGCATGAGTTAGGATGCAATCTTTACAAATTAATCACATCAGAGGACATTAGTCATCCAACACACAGAGAAATAATACAAATATTCGCAATAATTAACATACAATTACCAAGTTTTCCTCAGTAATAAACAAAAAAGAAAATGGTACAGCTATATTAGTCTAAAATAAATATCTTTCAACACTATTTTATAAATATTATCTCAAATAGATGAAAATAAGAGATAAAAAGAGAGAATATTTAATAAATAAAATGCATCACTGTGCACTTTTGTAGAGGAAAATTACTGTATGTGATGTGGCAGTTTGTCATTTATTGTATGAAAGAGATTTATAGCTTTTCATTTCAACTCTCATTAATCATAAAAAAACTATCACAAGCAAAAACTATTTTTAAAAACATTCTAAATTAATTCAGCTGATTATTAAATAATAATAAACAATCATCTCAGTTTAAAGTTTGAGAATATTAACAGAAATTAAAAGAGAAAGTTTAAATAATAGAAATTTCTAAATTGTTATTGGAGATTCCTGCTAAATTTACAGTAAAACACACACACACACACACACACACACACACACACACACACACACACACACACACACACACTGTTGCAGGGATATTATTTTAAATATATAAATGATTTATAATTTAATATATTAATTAATATGGATAAACGTGTCATTAACGTTTCGTAAACACAATAGTCAACACGTTTCTTTCAATTCTAACTACTGAATAATAATTAATAATATTCCAAACAATTAAACCAATATTAAAGAAACTATTTAAATGAAGGTCATTTATTCTGTAATAATTTTACTTTTCATTAAATTATTTTTCAGGATGTGATGAAAATTTAGAATTTTCAGATTTTACTCACAGTACTAAAACTGCTGTTATAAAAAGACATCTAAAGATTTTTCTGTAGATTTTCTTTTCCAGAAGGAGGAGTGCAGCCTTTCAGGAAAACCAAAGCTTATGATAAAAAAAAAAGAAACAGCGATTCAATCATTTGAACCTCGAAACTCAACGTCTAACCGGTCATCTGACAAGATCGTAAAAACTGATAAAGATGTGACAGCTCCCTGATGATTTTATTTTGGTTATGAAAAGATCATAAACCGAACCATGTTGAAAAATATTTTTAATGGCAGGTGAAGGAGCTTTAATGCTGCATTGTGTTTACAGATCCACATTCATAAGGTTTAAGCATGCACTGTAAAATCCAATCAGTTGACTTAAGATGAACTCGTTTTCTCAAAAGAACATTTGGTTTCCTAAACTTGAGTTAACATTACCGATCTGGACAAAACTAAACCGATCTGAACCAATCTGGACTGATCTGGACCAATCTGAACCAATCTGGACCGATCTGAATTGATGTGGACTGATCTGGACCGATCCGAACCAATCTGGACTGGTCTGGACCGATCTGAATCGATGTGGACTGATCTGGACCTATCTGAACCGATCTGGACCGAGCTGAACCAGTCTGGACCGATCTGAATCGATGTGGACTGATCTGGATCGATCTGAACCGATCTGGACTTATTTGGACCGATCTGAACCAATCTGGACTGATCTGAAATGATGTAGACTGATGTGGACCGATCTGAATGGATGTGGACTGATCTGGAGCGGTCTGAATGGATTTGGACTGATCTAGACCGATCTGGACCGATCTGAATGGATGTGGACTGATCTGGAACAATCTGAATTGATGTGGACTGATCCGGACCGACCTGAATCAATATGGACTGATCTGGACTGACCTGAATCAATGTGGACTGATCTGGACTGACCTGAATCAATGTGGACTGATCTGGACTCTGTGAATCTGCTGTCATTCCATGATGTTGATGAAGAAACTTGATGTGATGAAATCTGCGTGAAGTAGAGGTGATGCATCACATGATGCATTCAGGTTCATCTGACATGAACTGATGACCTTACATACAGCAGGAAGCAGATGAAGATTTGATTTTAGCTAAAATAAAGTCAGAACACCGACCTCACTTCTAGGCTACAGCAGCCGCTTGGATAATTGGATAAACACAGGGATGAACAGTAACTGGAGAAAAGTCACATGATCACATGTTGGATCTCAGCACTTCGTTTGATACTGTAGATCACAGAATCCTGTTGAAAAGGCTGGAAAACTGGGTTGGACTTTCTGGAGTTATTTTCTTACGATCGGCAGCTATGAATCCAAGCGAGTGGCCATGACTTGTGGAGTCCCCCAGGGGACAGTCCTTGAACCTCTTACTATTATATACAAACTTGTATATGCTCCCTTTGGGTCAAATATTACAGAAGTATAGCATTAATGATCAAAGTTATGCAGATGATACACAACTTTATGTGTCTCTGTCACCAGATGACTGCAGTCCAATAGACTTACTGTGTCAGTGTCTGGAGCAAATAAACACCTGGATGAGGGAGAATTTTATACAATTAAATGAAGACAAAACTGATATTATTCTGTTTGTTAGCAAAGAGAAGAGGGTCAGCATTGGTGAACACCTAGAGACCCGGGCTCTTAAAATCAGCGACCAAGGTCGTAACCTTGGAGTGTTGATAGACTCAGACCTGACTTTCAGTAGCCACTGATTGTTTCCATCCCAGAATGGTTTAGGCCCAGAATACATCTGTGATATGTTCAGAGAATATAAACCTAGCAGAGCTCTCAGATCCAAAGACTCTGGTCAACTAGTCCAGACCAGGGTCCAGACTAAACATGGAGAAGCAGCATTTAGCTGTTATGCTGCAAACAAGTGGAACAAACTGCCAGTGGAGAATAAAATTCCACCAAATGTAGACATTTTTAAATCCAGGTCAAAAACATTTCTTCTCTCATGTGCTTATCCATGAACCCTGCATGCTAACTTTTAACTTATCTTGCTTTTAATCATTTTAATGTAATTTATGACTTTATTGTGATTCTTGCAATGTGTTGCTGCCTTTTACTCTTTCTTAATATCTGTAATGCTTTTGTTTTATGTAAAGCACTTTTAATTGTCCTTTACATGAAATGTGCTATACAAATAAACTACCTTGCCTTGCCTAACATTGATTATAAATCATTCATCATAAGTCATCATTCTAACAGCTAAACTGTATTTTTATGTCTAGAACATGCTGTCTATGCACTGAAACTATGATGAAAGGTGGATTATTTCTGATTTGATGTCAATACAAAACAGAACATATTTTCCTGAGAACTGGTTTCCTCAAAACAGGAGTTTTGGAACTGGAGATGGTAGAGGAGACATAAGATGGTGTTATGGCATGTTATTCTAGCTAAATAAGTCACTTTTGATTAACTTTCAAAACACCAAAACTTTCTATCGCTCTATATATAATATATAATGTTTACATATATATATGGTAAATATATATATATATATATATATATATATATATATTCTTTTTTTTTTTTTTTTTACATAATTTTGACATCCTATACAATAAAGTCTGTCTGTCTTTAGTTTGCAAAAGTTTTGTGTTTTTTTTTATTTTAAAACCTAAATATATAAATAAAAATTTCCTCTATTAGATATTTATCAAAAATTATATGCTATGTCTCGTAACATTTGCAGCTCTAAAGGAGTTTTATTTAGCTGGCTGAGGGAAAAATGGCTCTTTGGATTGGAAAGGCTGCAGACCCCTGCATTAAACACATAAACAGATTTGGCAGCAGGTTTCTCTTTAAACAGCAACAGTTGAAAATCAAATATTTATGAGAAATAAGGATGAAATGTTCAGGATTTACTAACTAAAAGGTAAAAGTCAGCAGGATGGATTTAAAGCTGTGAAGCTGCTTCCTTCTAAACACAGAAGGAACAATATGTGATGAATATCAGCATCAGGTGAACAGACAGAAAGCAGGATTAGAATCTCACAGCTTCTAGATGGTGAGGAGAGAGAAATATTCACAATATGCACAATAACTTCCATCCATGCAGTTTCACTGCTTCATTATCCAGATTTCTGGCCTATAAATTCTCTAACCTTTCATTCTTAGCTTGACTGTTTAGCTTCACCTGCAGCCTCTTCTACCGGGAGTTACGGGGTTAACATCCAGTTTTACTGGTTTAACGTCAGGTCTGTAGATGTAACTAAACATGTGTGGTATCCCCAGAAAGTCCAGAATCTCAGCTAACAGCTCAGTAAAACCATTTCTATGACCACCAAACACAGTTAAGACAGCAAACAATTAAAAGACCAGATACACAAAGTCTGAAAAAATATGTAAACATAAATTATGGCTCCACCCGATGGCATGAATATGGACAAATGACTCCTCTACTAGTCAACATCCAGACATAATGTTTCCAGGACAGCCTCAGCTGTCAGATTATGAGGCTAAAATTATATAAAATGAATGTATCAATAGATATAGCAGCATAAAGACAAACCAGAACAGGAAAACAGAATTTATTTCTAGCTGTATTTTGTAGAAATAAAGCACAGATTGACAGTGACCAAGCTTTTTCTCATCTGCACATCATTCTCTTTTGGCTTGGCTTTCAGGAGATAAAATATAGACAATGAAACAAACACACAACAGAAACTATTTACATATTCACACTATTTCATCCATCTTTCATCCTGTTTCTCTCCAACTCAGCTGATTTTTAGCACCACTGTGCTTGCTTTTTTTTTTACAGCCATAGAAGACTGTTATTTGTGTTCTTTTCAGACAGACATTGAAATTTCTGCTCACTGGTTGATCTTTGGCTGCTCCTGACTGGACATTACCGTCAATTTAAGCTCTCTGACTGGTGGAAAGTTTGAAACGAAGGGGTTTCATCATCATTTCCAGGTCAAAATAGAGGTCTTTTAGCAACATAGTAGTGATAGTGATCTTTTTATGATGAAATGTGATCAATAATAGTGTTATCATGGGTCACTCATTGTATATTTACCAGAGTCTCTGAATAAAGACTACATTAGGTGGCTGAATATAAACCTCCTGGATGGGATATATATGCCTGGAAAACTAAACTAAAGGGTAAGCGATCCATTAGAATTTAACCCACAGACTTACACACTACCATTCCTGAGACACTGATGATGATGTAAGTGGTAGCTCTGGATCATTTACACTGTTATTCCTCTAATCTGTTGTGTAAATAGAAGTGGATCATTATGCACTGACCACCTTCATCTGGATTAAAATGAAGTTTTATCCTCTGAATAAATTCTGTTAAAGACAATGTTAGGATTTACAGTGTAAAGATGTCACACCCGAATGCACTAAAAAAGGAAAAAGGTTCATTCTGGTCCATTTTTTCTCTCATACTAAATCATTTAGCTAAATTCCTGTCAACGCTGTGTGCTTGTTGACCCATCAGAACTGACATCATTCCCATGGTCCATACAGCAGTGTAACCTCCGGGACACACAACTCTGATTACATTAATGATTTGTTTGGGAGAAAGTGGAGCAATTATAATGTTAAATAAAAACCTTAATCCCTGTTTACATCCGCAGAAAAGACATCCCCAGAAAAGACATTTGTTTTCATTATGTATCAGAGCAGATAAAGTTTCCCACAGGGCTGCCGTTTTTGCCCAAGTTTTCCACAGCTCTATCAGTGCCGGCAGGATTAAGGATGCCGAGTCTCTGGGCTGGAAGATGAGTGGGCCCTCTGTCCTATCTTGACACAATCAGAAACAGTAATGGGGACGGCAGCCAGGGGGTGGGGGGGGTCTGCTTGGAGAAGTGTGTTGTGGGGTGAAATGAACTCTGATGCACTTGCAGATACAGCAGGGGACAGCTTTTATTTCCCAGAATATCTCCATAACCCCATAAGGTGTGCAATGGCTGCTCACCATCA
Source organism: Melanotaenia boesemani (assembly GCF_017639745.1). Classification (NCBI taxonomy): domain Eukaryota; kingdom Metazoa; phylum Chordata; class Actinopteri; order Atheriniformes; family Melanotaeniidae; genus Melanotaenia; species Melanotaenia boesemani. The sequence continues at coordinate 29,604,741 of NC_055696.1, read as the reverse complement.
AGATTTAAGGCTGTTTATCGTTGCTCACTTAAACATTTACTTTTCAGCACAAGGTGAAGCTGAGAAGAAAAATGTTTCACTGCAGGGTTCAATGTCTGGAGGATTTAACCCCCCCACCCCCCATCGCTGACGTTTACAAGGCTGGAAACTGGAGATGGGAATCATGGAGCTCGTACGAAGCTCGGGTCAGGAGTATTTTTGGAAAGTGCCTCTCGGAAGTACGCAGAGTTTTGGTTTAATTGCTGGACGAGGCGTTGGCAGCCGTCTCCATTTTTCATGGCAGCACATTGTTTTGAACCAGTTCCTCTTTTTAATGAGCCATAATCCTTTACTGTAAAACGGCTGGAAGGAGATCCAAAGTCCCCCGCCGGCTGACTTATTATCAGTTTATGTTGAGGATGGAAAGTAAATAAATGAAATTTTCTCCGTCTGTCCTGAACCTTCACCCTTTCATGTTCATCTTCTGACATTCCTCGCTCCCTTTACCTCCTTTTATTGCTTCTTTTTCTCTCTTTTTTCTTTTGTCTTGCACCTCCTCCCTCTTCTCTCACTTCTGGCTCTACTGTACCTCCTGTGTTGATAATGTGCAACACCTTGAGCTTTTTAAGGCTCAGCTTGTTTAAAAAACACTCCAGAAATGCAGTTAAATGGCAAAGTTTGGAGGAATTCTCATTTTGTGCACACGTTACAAGCTAGCAAGCAGTTGTAAACAAACCGGCAGTTTTGAACACGCACCATGGGTGATTCAGCAAAGAATTGTTAGAAAACATCGGAAGAAGAGAGGGAACAAATGAGAGACAGAGACAGAAATTAGACAAGAGTCAACATAAGACTGTTTTTTACTGTCCGGAGAGAGCTCACACCTACAGACAGGATGCAAGATGGATGCCGAGTGAACCATCAAATGAACCGGAGCACATCACTGAGGAAGAAGGCAAAGTTAAATATTTCATCTTCAAGGCTTAAAAGCAATTTTTGAAAGTAGATAATGACTTAAGAGTGCAGTTAATTTTAAATCTGATGCTGCACAAAAACTAAAAACACATCATGTCAATATTTTGGGTCATTATTGACATGCCCATGAAAGATTTAATCCCCCAGCCAACATAAATTTGTTTTGTGGAAAATATCTCTTTGTGTGTGTGTGTGTGTGTGTGTGTGTGTGTGTGTGTGTGTGTGTGTGTGTGTGTGTGTGTGTGTGTGCGTGTGTGTGTGTGTGTGTGTCAAGCTGGCATTTAAAGGGTTAAAACCTTACAATCTCTGAATGTTTGGTCGTTTTGAGCAGGGCTGAACTTATTTAAGAGATTTATACAGAGAAATATCTTAACCTGTTCAATTTTTATAGCAGTTTTTAGGAAGTGGACATTTTGTCCTTAATGACTTGAGGGAAGTAAATAAAATTGACGCCTGAGGGTTAAAACTGGAAATGGATGCATTTTCAGCTACTTTCTAAAAGTGTGTGCATTTGGGGGGAGGGGGTCCCACTAATGGGTGCTGAGCTTTAGGCATGTGGGGGAAAATGGTGGAGTAAGATAAGTTACCGCCTTAATGATCTGATGTTGCCTCCATCTCAGGAGAGGGACCCTGGATGTCTAATTTATCTTAACATGTACAACTCTTCCAGACAATTTAATTCTTTATTTAGTTAAATGAAAACAGGAAACAGCTGATTTACTGAAACGTGTTCCATCATACATATAAATCCAGCTTCTGACTCAGAACCACAGCCGGTCAAGGAGCTTTGAGGGATTATCTATTATTCTTCATCCCAGTCTGAACCCTCCTAGAGAAACTTTGTCATGTCTTTCAGTTGTCTTCAGGAATAGTTCTCCAGGATCCTTGACAGACTTTCCAAAGCTCTTTGAAAAAAAAGAAAATTTGCCAGATTGACATGTATAAGCTAACATAGGCTGATACCTGGCGTGTTTGATCATTAGTTTCTCTGGTGGTCCCCCATAAGTAATGACTGTCATGAATTATTTTATTAGATATTAACAATTGCCCTTAGACATACGATTTGTTGCTAATATCATAACTAGTTCCCACCAGTCCTCAACACAGTCCTCAGGAATAATTCTCCAGGATCCTTGAAGGACTTTCCAAAACTCTTCTTTGAATGTTTGTGCCTTTCGTTCTGTTCTCTGACCAGATGATCACACTCTGCTTCAGTCATGTTGAGATCTGGGCTCTGGGGAGGATCCATCCCTCCATCAGACCTTTTTTTTTGTTTGTTTTTATCAAAACCATTGTTTATTGTTTCTTACATTTTCTCTTGTTTTATTCTAGCTTTTTATATCTTATTAATTTTTTCTTCTTAAAGTTTGTTTTAATCTGTGCTTTTTCTGCACCCTGCTGTGATGCTTGAAGGTTTTATGTAAAGCACTTTGTATTTATTTGTACAGGAGGTGTGATGTAAAAACAAACCTTCCTTGTTTCAGTTCAGTTCTTGTGTCATGTGACATCCCTCAGCCTTTTCTCTCTGTTTCTCTTTCTCAAGAACGGCTTCTTGACAGCCACGTTTCCATGGAGACTAATTCGGATGAGGCTTCAGCCAATAGTAGATTGATCACCTGAAGGTCCAGATGCATCTCTCAGGTCCTGGTTCAGGTCTTTGCTGGATTTGTTCCTATTTCTTCAGGACATCACTTTCACATCCTGTTCATCAGTTTTTAAGTCCTGACTCTTCTTTTGTCTTTCATTTGTGCAATTTCTGCACACCATGCTGAGATGTTCATCCCTTTCATTTCAGATGTTCATCCCTTCAGTTAGGAGCCTTTTATATGCCTGAAGGATTCATATGTCAGACTTAATTTCCTCTGGAATTGGACCGGTGCCTCTGGACTGACGATGAGGGGGGAAAGCTGAAAAATGTCCAGAGAAAAACTTTGAAAGACCTTCAGAAAGCTGGAGAACAACTGATGAAGATTATAACAAAGTCAGAGATATAGACGTGAGGAGCATCATGTTTTGATACTGTTCAGTTTTTGCTGCTGGAAATAAAGTGTAAAAGCTTTACAGAGTCAGTGTTAGGATTTTTGAACCTGGACTGAAGGAAAAATATGAATCGGTCGCATCCAGACCAAGTTTGGGGTGCCAGGCTGCTGAACTTCTCTCTCCTGTCCCTCCTGTCCCTCCTGTCCCTCTCGTCCTGATGTTTATTTATTTACATGAATCACCGTCAGTGCTATATCAATCAAACAACACTTTGAATGTTGATGCAGCAAAGAATTGTGAGAAAAAATTGTTTGTTTAATGCTTGGTTCACTGTTTTATAAGGAGATAATAAAGGAGCCACTGAAGGACATAGCCTATTATATCTGTCTCTGGATCTGGGGTTAGGGTTGCACTCAGTTCACCTCCTGAAGAAAAAAATACTAAAAGTCTCTTTGAGGGTGAAACCAAACAATAAAAAAACACCTTTAGTTTTCAGAAGCTGTCAGATGAAATGAAACATAGGAATGTCAGTGGTTTATAATCCTGTACACTTTTCATTTAATATAAACTTTGGACAGGTTCAAAGTTACCATGACAACAGGTGCAACTCTGTACTGGTTCCAGTTCACCTGTTGATGCTCAGCCAACTATTCATTAGGTACCTTTAATAATCAGGATGTTGATGCGTAAAGTCTTCGGTGAGGTTAAACTGAACAGACTTCTTTCTGCTGCTGATGAAACCTGGCAACCACAAGTCAGCGTTGCAGCTCCACATGTCTGTTTTCAGATCACTATGTGAGCCGCTGCTGGTTGATCAGCTGCAGAATGATGCGCCACCTAATCAGACAGGCTGCCGTGTGAAAACAGCTGGACTCTAATCAAACTACGAGACTGGGTCCCATTCATCTCTACCTGAAGCACACAGCAGTGATGGGTACATTTCTAGAGTTGAAACCACCAGATTGCGTAACACAAAACATATTTAATAAAGTTTAAAAGTAGCTGAATGACTAATAATGGCTCAAACATCTATGGCTGTACAAGAATTACTAAAAGTAAAATAAAGTATCAGTGTTATCTGGCAAGGCTGCACCTTTCCTACAGGTCAGTCTGGTTTTAGTGCCTTTAAGCAAGGCAAGTTTATTTGTATAGCACAATTTAATGACAGGGCGATTCAAAGTGCTTTACAGAATACAAGAAGGATAATTTAACATTAAAAACAAAGGCAAAAGATAGAAATTTAGTTTTGCTCTCACAACCATTCATGGCAGGAAATAATGACCGTTGTCTCAGTATTTGAATAAAACCGCTATAAACTGCATTGTTTTTATTTCGTTAGTGACATTTCTCAGAGACGTGACTCCGGTCTTCATGCAGAAGCTGTGAACCTTTTTTACAATAAAACAATGTGAGACCTCCAGCAGCCGTCAGTATGGAGCTAATTTACAGTCAGTTCAGATACATGTGTGTACAGGTATGTTGCATTTTCATCTGAAGTGGTACATTATGATTGTGCAGCATGTTTATATGTACACTTAGTTACCTTACTCCATACACGTGAACAGATGCATGTGAAATGTTGTAGATAGAATGTATTTCAATCTGAATCATGATTGTTCTCCAACCCCTATTAAGTAGTTCAGACTTCTGACCCAAAGCACAGGATGTTTTTTCATTAAAAACAACCAGAAAGTGTTAACTTATTGTAGTGTTTACACGTAACCAAGAACACCAGCAAATGGCCTCCATCAGGGTGATGGTCACATTGTTTCAGCCCCAACCAACCATCCATTACCAGGTAATGTCTGAATCCAGATTAATATGAAATGTTTTTCATCTAATTTAATGTTATATTATTTGATTCCTGAAGAGAAATTCCAATAAAATGTTAATTTATTGTGAATTATATTTTTCTTCTTCTTGTTATTATCATTATTATTATTATTATTATTATTAAAAATTTACTAAAAGGGCTTAAGATTTATTTCCAGAATCTATTTAATAAAGGCTCAAACAAATGAACCAAACTGAATTTTAAATAAATTTCTTAACTTTTCTGGAACTGAGGTTTGTAAGGTTACACTGAACATAGCTAGAAAAATAAAACCGTTGGTTGTTGGTGTTGTAGGTGTGTTTTGGTTGAAAACTGTAGAAATAATTGTATATTGTACTCTGATCATCATGTACCTCATTGCAACTACAACATGTGAACCTGAACGAGGATACTTATAAACCAAGCAAACTGTGTTTCTCTCAAATTTGCCAAACACATTAACATAACTTCTGCTGCAAATCACATCCCAGTAACTTTATTACCATCAGGACATTTACAGTAGAAGACACATACACAGGGGCAACTTTAAACAGCTGAAAGTGATAGAAAATAAAAATAAAGACTTGTTTATTGTGTGATGTTCATGTGAGGGATCTGTAACAGAAGCAACCTCCTCTTATTGCATTTAGCTTTGTTTTGCTTCCCAGATGGAATAAACTGGAAGCTGATTAACTTTACAGCTCAGTTAATGTGGTCCCTGCTGGTTCAGACAATCAAACTATAGTCCTCTCTGAGTGCATCTCGGGGGCATTTGCAGCCATATTTTTATGATAGATCTGATTAGACTCAATCAGGAGCACAACATTGGACTGTAATTGATGAACTGATAATCCATACATTTCTGTGTGAGAGGGAGAGGACATGGCGTCTGCTGACAGCCCTGTTCTGCCTTATCTGCACCACAGGAGTCACATTAGAGAGCTGTGGGGGGATGGTGGGGGGTTAATAAAGAGGTAGAAGAGTGTGTGTTTCTCTTTTCAACACACACTCTTCATGGTGTACTTCACTTTTATTTCCCCTCTTGTGATGCCAGGCCACTGTCTGACACTGTGACCCTTCTGCAGAGTTTCTCTGCAGGAATGTTGGCTTGTAATTCATCATCAGAAGGTTAAAAGCTTGATTAAAGAAGGCGTTTCATGCTGCCAATCACCATATTCTTTTATCTAGATCAACTCATTTTAATCAATCTCAAGATGCCATTCTTTTGATTAAGTCATTTTTACCCAACAGAAAAGATTGTGTATGTTTAATCTTAAAACTCCACGAGATCTCCGGCCTCCCGAGCGTTATACTACCAGGTTCTCAGGAACGGTAGTGTGAGGGGCAAATTGCTCACCTGTGATCCACAGAAGATTTCCAGGCATTTATATCCCATCGGTAGATTGTTAAAAAAAAAAAAAAAGTTACTAATTTAAAAACTACTTCAGTTATTTTTTCACTTACACCAAAAAGTAAGGCATTACTGTTAAAAGGAACTTTTTAGTTACTTCTGTAAAACAATAAAAAAAAAATTCTGCCAATCAATATCCTTATAATTTAATTACACAAAGTTATTTTTCAACACTAATTTATTTAATTTAGGCCAGCATTATTATTAAAAATAAAAATAATATAACAGTTGCTCAAAAATTACATCTATGCTTCATTATAAGCCTCCATCTTTCTCCAACTCTATTCCTATACATATTTCATATTTCTTTAGTTATTTGTGGGCTAGTAAGGCGTTACTATTAATACATTACTGCCCAACTCTGTTTACAATCAGCCTTAATTGTAGTGTTTATTCAAAGATTATATGGTAAACACATGATAACTGACCCATCATAACATCATTATTTATCATGTTTTCATCATAAAAAATTTAATTAAATTCAGCTTTATTTGTATATCACCAATTTAAAACATCATTTCAGGGCATTTTACAGACAAATTAATTTGAGCCAGTTCATAATAAATAACAGATTGTTGACATCTTTAATCCTTCCAGCTGCAGTGAATCAGGATCAAAATCAGCTTTTTAAATCATGTCTCTTATTGAATATTAGAAATATGACGGTTACAAAGCAAGCAGAGGTTCTGCCACATTCAGTGTTTTTCTGACATGGGAGTAATGGATACTGTTAATTAATTTAATTGTTTTGGGGCTTTTCTGGACTATAAATTATATTTTAAATGTCATGTAGAAAAAAACTGCTGAAAGTTTTAAATTCAATTTGAAGAATTTTAAAAGTAAAAATAAAATGAAGACCATTTTTGACAGTTGTTGACAAGATGTATTTGTGTTCTATGAATTTATTCCCAGATTGAATATTACATTACCAGTCATTAATAGCAGGAATAAATCTAAAAACAATAGAATCAATCTTTAGAAAAGTTAAAAGAGAAATAGAAAATTTCTCTTTTACATTTTTTATCTCTAAAACCACAAATGTTTCCATTTCTCATAACTATATTATTTATATAAAGCTTTATATCATCTTGAACGATGTTTGGTGACATCATGGGTCAAGATGGTTGTCTGAATTGTTTCATCAGATCTACAGTGAGATCAGGTTATTCACACCCATACAGACCTTACTGGTGGATTCTTACTGGGACAATATCACTGCTTCCTCTGGTTGTAGGAGGAACGGCTGCTGTGATAGCGAGCAGACAGAAGAGAGGCTGGAGGGGCTGAATGGGATGACGTCAGAGAAGGTGATGTGAGACGAAGAGATGACAAGGCCTGGAGAGAGGAGGCGGAGGAGGTGCAGCAAGGAAAGGAGATGAGGTAAGAGAGTCGTGGGAAAGAAATGACAGTGATAGAGATGGAGTCAGAGTCTGCACATATTCAACCTCAGTGATGTTGTCACAATAACACACATGGACATAAAGTAAATACGTGTTTTAATGGAAAGGTCACGATTACACTCCTGAAGCAAATTCAGACAAATCTTCCACAATATACAAATCTTCCATCATCAGATTCAAAGAACAGGGAGACATCTCTGTGAAAATATTGGATGCTGGTGATCTTGGGTTCCACTGCATTAAAACCAGACATGATCCTCTACTGGAAATCACTGCATGGACTCAGGAAGACTTCCAGAAACCACTGTCTGTGAACACAGTTCACCCTGAAATCCACGAATGCAGGTTAAAGCTCCATCATGCAAAGAAGAAGCCAGATGTGAACAAGATCCATACACACTGCTCATTTAAAATGGTCTGAGGCAAAGTAGAAAACTGTTCTGTGGTCAGATGGATAAAAATGTGAAATTGTTTCTGGAAAGCATGGACACCGTGTCCTGCAGACCAAAGAGGAGACGGAGCATCCAGCTTGTTATCAGTGGACAGGTGAAAAGCTGCATCTCTGATGGTTTGGCTGCATTAGTGCCTATGGCATGTGCAGTTTCCACATCTGTGAAGCTCCACCAATGCTAAAAAGTATGTGGAGGTTTTAGAGCAACATCTGCTCACATCTAGACAACGTCTCTTTCAGGGAAGACCTTGTAGATTTCAGCAAGACAACGCTGAACCACATCCTGCATCCATCACAGCAGCATGCCGGCTACTAAACTGGCCTCTCTGCAGTCCAGACCTTTCACCAATACTAAACATCTGGAGCATCATGAAAGCAGAAATCCAGCAACCAAAGTCCAGGACTGTAGAGCAGCTAGAATCCTGCATCAGACCAGAATGATCTTTAATGGTTTTAGTCTATTTACTCCCTGTTTCTAAGTTACAACTCATTAGCTCGTTTTCCTTCATAGACTTCTGACAAAATGCCAACAGTTAATCCCACCGTCTGCAATCCACCTGGAGCAGGTGTGGCTGGAAATTACTGCTGCCAATTCATTTTAATGGAGTCATTTAATTTTTCCTCCACACAGCAGGCCGTCTTCTGCTCGTTGTCTCAGAGACTCCTGTCCTCTTCTTCATGTTTTGAATCAGTGGGTTTCTTCATGTGCAGGCTTCATTTTAATGAAGGGAGAAGTTTCATGGTACCGGATCATTTCCAGGTCAAACACAGCTTTTCTGAGAGCACTGATTGGGTCCACACATGGTCCAACCACACCTCTGACATTGTGTTTTTCAGAAATCAGATGTTAACATGCCATCGTCATCACTGTGAGGGTGTAATTATCATCAGTCATGAGGAACTCAGTGTTGGAGTAGATCTTTAGTGTCCACTGTTTGATTCATTCATGCTCAACTTGTCTGTTCAGCTTCTGAACTCTCAGTTTCTAAATATCTTATCAGCGTTGTGGAACAGATCCAGGATGATCTGAGCACTCGGTTAAAGGGAACATTTGGAAATAAAGAAGCAATAAATCTGAAAATACAGTTGTGAAAGAACAGGAAATTACAAGACAAAACAAAATGTCAATTAAAGATATTGTATGAAGAGATTTTGCTGCCTCACGAGAGAAAAACCTCCAGATTGTCCAAATCCAAGCTAATATTGTTTCTGTTAGTTTTATGTTATTAGTCTGATGGGACAAACATGAAAGAGGAGGCCGACATCTGAGACAGATCTTTGTTGGTTTTTCCTCCATTTTTCTGTCTTTCTTCTCTTTTTTTCTTCCTGCTCTGTCTCTGTAATTTGGGGGAACATGGAAGCTGTGTGACCCTGGATGATTAATCTCCACATTTCTGTTTTTTTCTCTCTCCAGTTAAAGTGAATGACTGGTATGTAGAAAGACTCTGGAGAGCCAGGAGGCTCCCCCTCCTCACAGGCTATTAGGCCTCCCTCCGTCTCCCCCTGTGGAGAGAGAAAGATAAGGGAAAATTGAAAATAAAGAGGAAAGAGAGGGAGAGAGACATCTCTGTATCCACAGGCAGACTTCTTGTTCTCCTCCACTATCTCTCCTTCTCTCCCTCCTTTGAGCTTGATTAGCCGCCAAGCTTAAGAGGCTTGTTATCAACCTTGGAGACGATGGAAGTTCATCGGCCACAGGACTTGACTGATGGAGCCGGGGATGGGGGCTTTTTCTGAGCATGTGGAGGAAGTGGCGTATATCTTTTTGACTGATGTGGAGCCTAGGTAGAATGCGGTCAGCCCATTCGTATCCGGGGCCACGGGGACTTCAATATGTCTGCTTCTCATTCAGTCACATGACTCATCTGAACCCAGCACAAAGAAAAGTTTTTCACCCTCGGGTCAACTCAGTCCTGAAATCTTCATTTAGGCTGACGACAGCTTGTCTAATGGTTAAAAGGAAAGGAGAGAAACTCCAAGCATCAAGATACAAGAGCCCACTTTCTGAATTTCCCTGTGATTTTATCTTATCTGGTCCAGAGTGGGACAACGATTTTTTCTGGACTTAGTGGTCTACCACGACCACCATAAAAACCTGAACTATCTCACTGTCTTCTCACTAAAAAAAAACCATTTAATTTTAGCTTTGGTTTGACTTAGAAACTAAAAGTCTGAGAGCTCAACACAGCTAAGTCCAGCTTTGGTTCCAGCTCAGTTTGGATGTTTAACTGGACTTCTGTCTGTCTCAGTTTATTAACATGGCAGCACAAACCATTTATTAACTGAAGTTTGTCCACCTCAACGGGGACAAGTGGACACACTGTCTCCCTTTCATCGGGTTTAACAGGACTGGTATTTGTCATGTAGAAGTCAGCTGGCCAGCAGTTTACCTGGATGAAACTTGGTACCACGTCAAGATTTGGTAAACTGGAAAACTTTACTTTTCTGTACATTTTGGATGACATATACACTTAACTTTTTAACCAAATGAGTCGGCCACCTCGCTGTTGACCTATGTAGATTTAAAATTAATTTACAGTCTGGGTTCATGAAATTCTGGAAACAGGAATCTTTATCAGTTTTAAAATGTTAAAGACTCTGTGGTATTAGACTAAAGTATTATGTTGGTTAATCAGAAGCTGAAAGATCCCAGTTTGTCTCCAGTAAATCCAGCAGTTGTTCCAGGAATCATGTGGTCACCGGGGCAAAACTCAAAAACAAGTCCCATCTGAAGATTCTGGTTTTTTCTTCTGTCCAACCATGAACACAAATTTTCCAGATGAATCTCAGACAGCAGAAGTTTGAGATATAAGGAATCTAGGAATCAAACTTCAATTCCAGATTCAAAGCTCTGCATGGGGACAGGTTTTAAGAGGCCAAGAACTGAGTTTTACTAAATCATAGACTGTTTTTAGGACGGGTCTAAAACCAGCTAAACCACCTCTCACACTGAAACATTATTAGTAAATATTCTGCGATGCAGCTTCCTAGCTCACTGTTTTCACTTCATGATTAGAATGTTTCTTCCATGGGAGCCAGAACTGCCAGAATTTGGTTTTCTACAGATTTTATTGAGAAAATTAAAATGTGGGTTTAGTAAATGCACCACAACAGATTTGGCAACATGTCAGCAGAACCAGCAGCGCATGGCAGAGGTTCATGGACTGAGAGAACTGAAGTTTCAGGAATAACTACAGTCAGAGGTTCATTTTGTGCAGAGCTGCGGTGATGGAGAGTTTAGGATCTCTGCCAACACCCGCCTCTTTATTCACCTCCTGCTGATGATATTCCTGCCATGAGAATACAGGTAAGGTGCATCTCTCAACTGGAAACTCTCACCTGGTGACTTAAAATTGATTCTGCTGTGTTTCATCTAAGCTGATGTGAAATCTGTCAGTCAGGATAACATGTGTCTGGGAGCAGAGAACTCAGATCATTTTCCTGTGATTCTGAGACAACAATTATATATTAGTTGATCGTTTGATTCAGACCTGTTCGGGCTGATGTGAAGGTACAGGGATTATTTAACTTTACTTTACTCAGACTTTATTTGATGACATTCAGCCCTGCAAACCAGGGTCATTTTGAGCTTTCAGGAGAGAAGATTCAACACCAGCTCCTCGGTTGTCTGAGTTAGAATCAAATCCTTTTTATAAATTGATGTTCATGTTGCAGACTTCACTGCAGACTAGCCATGGTGAAAAGAAACAGCTCTCCAATGAGAATAGCTCTCATGAATGAGCCAAAAGACAGATCTTTTATTTTTATTCTTCGTCAACAGATGGGATCAAAGTTTGTAGTTTAAAGTGTCATGCTGGGAGAAAGACAACTTAGCAAACTGTAGCATAACAACATCACATGATCTAACATCACATGTAAAACTTCTACCTATAAAGCATCAGAATCTTCATAAATAAAGAGGACAAAGGAACTTTTGATGGATTCAATTCAGCACTGGGACAAGGCATCTATGCCCACAATCAGCTTCTCTCGCTGAGTTAATGCCAAATTTAGAATTTTAAAATGGCATGAGGAATAACTTTGTTGTTTGTGTGTTAATGCATTTAAAAAACAAATGCATTAATTCCACAGAATAATCTCTTTGCATTAAAGTGTTAATTTAAATTTTTGTTAATTTTTTATTTTAGCTTTCCTAATAAAAAGTATTAATATTGATGATACTAGTCCTTTATTTACTTGGTATCAATACCAAAACTTGCAGTTTCCTACACTCCTACTTTACAAACTGTGTTTTAGAAGTTGAGACCTTCACCACGACCCTGTAGAAATACACAAGAAGCAGTGATCCATTCATGTGAGGAATCCCATCAGTGTTTCAGAGATGAAGCTGCTTTGTGAGCAGGAACAGACTTAAGCTCCCTGAGAGGACGTACCGGACCAGCCGTCAAGGTTCACATTGTTTTGCCAATCACAGATATTAATCCTTCTGCCCTCCTCACTCATTTGACCACTTTTATTAAGTCAAATTATTTAATCTAGTTTCATTTTGCACCCCCTGGAAACCTCTGTGGCCAAAAATGACCACACTGACAAACTGCTATAAAATCATCAAACATCAATGTTTTGAAATTATTACCAAAAAAAAAAAAAAAAAGAAAGAAAGAAAAAAAGAAAGAAAGAAGAAGAAGAAAAAAAAGAAAAAGCATAAACACAAAAACTGAATTATTTTCCACATAATAAAGATCAGAGAGATGGGTCTTTGGAGGTGATGTATCATATATCAGAGTCATGATGGTCCCATGGCTCAATGATATAACCGGCAATTATACCAGAATTTCCTGTATCTGTCTACAGCAGAAAACCAGTTGAATCTGGTGGAATCCAGTAAAAATGGCAAATATCCCAACTTTTCCTCCAAATGAAATGCTGGCATTTAAGAATTGATGGTTTTAAGCTGTAAAATTAAAATATGTAGTTTTAATGAAAGTCAAAGGAACATTTTTGGCCACAAAGGTCCACAGATGGAGAATTTGATACTACATAAAAATATAGTAATGTGATCAAATTGTGCGTTTTTTTAATGACAAATTAATAATTCCAACAATTAAACAGACATTAAAGGAGCTAAAATCCTACAAATGATTAAATGTTTGGTAGTTTTAAGCAGGTCTAAAGTTGTTTAAGTGATTTATGAGGAAAAAATTAAATATACTGACGATGATTTTAAAGCACATTTTCAAACACAAAGGTCAAGAGAGGGAGTAAATTTGAGAAAAAAATGGTTAAATATTGGATTATTTCCACAACATATTCATAATAAAGTGCAATATATTTGTTTAATTGTGTCCTCTTAATGTAGTTTTAGTGCCCACAAACGTGAACTAGGGACATTATTTTAAACAATGCATGAGTGATGATGAGGGTCGGTCTGTTTGTTGTCTCTCTTGCTAACAAACCTCTGAACTCTGAAAACAGATACAAAGCTCGTAGATTTCATAGCTGCTTTTTTATGAGAACATCCTTGTTATCTGCAGCAGTTTCAGTTCAGCTGTATATGCTGATGAGCGCTGTTTCTGGTAGCTTTCTCTCTTCTCTGTCTGGATGAGGGCCTCAGAGGGCGACAGGACCGTGTAAACATTCCCAGCCCTCCGAATCTGTCTGACTGCTGGGGGTGATGCATCTGTCCGGTCCATTTGTTTACTGGCCGAAGAATGTTAAGAATATAGGCTTCAGACTGTGTGTGTGTGTGTTTGTGTGTGAGTGTGTGTGCGTAATTGCACATCCATGTGATTGTGCACTTAAAATAGAGAGGGTGAGGAGGCCTGGGTGACACATGGGTGGGGCGGGGTCACGAGTTTTGTTTCCTTTTGTATCGTCTTAATGTTTTTAATGATCCAGCGGGATGGGGATCTGGTGAATATTGCACGCTGTTTAGTCTACCAATCACCACGGTGACAAAAAGTCTAGGTTTGGGGGTTGGAGGTGGAGGTGAGGGTGGAGGTGGGGGGGTGGAAAGTGGTGTTGAGGGTCATTAAGGACTGCTCTGCAGAACCAGACTCATATATTAAAATGCACCAGTGCAGCAGAGAGAAGTTTTCCTCCGACTTGGACGTTGTAAGTTTGCTTTTTGATTTCTTCATCCACAGGAAGTGACACATGTGAAATGAAGAGGGAACAACAACAAACCATTTCCTTAAACAGCAGTGATTGAGTTCTGTTTACAGAGGATCTGGGCTGCACATGTGCTGCACACTGAAAACATACTAGCAGCATTTCTGAATGCTGAATTTCACCTTCTGTCTGCTGAAGTTAGATGTGTTGTTATGGATGCATGTTGCATGTTTAAAATGAGCTGAAGCTACATATGTTTAAATATTACAATGAGAAGGTTTAAATTTGTTTTATATATAAAAATATGTATACATTTATTTAAAAATTTTAATGGGGGTGGAAAATTGACTCAGGTTTTTCGTTTTAACCCTTAAATCATGATTGGCTTAAAAAATTACATAGCTACTATAAATCATTATAAAACAGGACAGTAATGTTTATTTTCAACTGTTGCTAAAAGTCCTTATGTTTAGAAAACCACATTGAAAATGTATTTTAGGCCCAACTTGAATGTTTAGAAATGATTTAGTTGCTGAAGGTGACATCTATGTTAGCATGGTGTTATCCTCTGGCAGACAGGAGGTAGGTAGGTTTTTGGACTGTGACACAGCTTCACATGGATCTGAAGATTCAACCCGGCCTCTAGTCAGACAGCAGCACAGCCTCAACCTCAATCTCTGCCTTCTAAACAACTTTGGAAACAATGTCTGAAATTTATAAAAAGTCCAAACAAAAATCAAAAATTATTGCAACTGTATCTGTGTGCAAACCTACAAAAAACATTGCAGCTTCATCGGTGGAAAACTTTAAATGTTCTAACATTAAATATATTGGAAGAAGCAGAAATGTTGGTTTTGACCTGGAATTTAAAGATTTCTTCACATATCTGCTTCTAACAAGTAAGTTCACACGCTAAAGTAGACTAATGACATCTTTTACTATGTGGGTAAAATGTTTTTACAGCTGGTACTTTGGGACTGAATATATTAAAACAAATTTAAAGAAAATCTGCACCGAGCAACACAAGAAAAAAGTAAAGTCAAATAAATCAAAACAACCTGAGATTTTTTTAAAAAAAGCAAACTCTTAAAACCCTTTTTATCTTCAAAAGATTATCAATAATTTAAGTATTTGGTTGGAATAAATTTATTTAGTATGAAGTATTCAGTACTTTGTTTTAACTGTTTTTAGCACTTTGAGATTTGTTTTTTCAATTGTTAAGTGTTTTATAGATCAAATCAATTATTATTATTATTATTATTATTATTATTATTATTAAAATACATTTTAATTATTAGTTTAAATAAAATTGAATAAAAATATAAAAATAAAATTCAAGGCATTTAGGAATTAAATTAAATTAAATTTTATTTTAATTAAATCTTTTTTGCTGTTGTTTTTTTTTTTTTTTTTTTTGGGCATCCAACACAAAATGCTGTGTTGGGTTTGATTCAAAACTTTGCAGACAGATTAACACAAATCATTTCTTCCTTCAGATGAATTACCAACAGTGAAACAAAGCTGATCACACAGAGCATTTTTCCTTCATTAACAGTGACTAATCTAATGTGTAACATTGATCTGCATCCTTGTCCATCCTCTCCGTGTTATTTGATGCATAAACACCTCAATCCAACTGCAGAAAAAAATAGTCTAAATAGTTTTGTCTGTGAGGCTAATAAGCTTCTCATGTGTCTGTCTAACACCACAGAGGAGTGACAACAACAACAAAAGAGTTATAGATCTTTTTCACTGGTTCGATGAACCTTGAGATGCACTTAGAGGTTGTTTGTAGCAGCCATATATCAAAGCTAACAGAGGCGATTCTTTTCAAAGGAGATGGTACAACTACAGCTCCCACTACTGCCCACTAGTGGACAAATGAAGCACATAAAAGCCAACTGAGGCTTCAATGAGCTCCACCTTTTATACTGTCAGAACTTATTAGTTCATTAGAATTTATAGAGTCATACCTTCAAATGCTTCTTCTATTTAAAAATATTGCTGGATAAATATGGTTACATGAAAATATTTATTTATAACTAATGACAGCAGCAGTGATCAGCATGATTTCTTTAAATAAGAAACTGACTGAGCTCGGATCAAGTGTTGAAGGCCTCAACTCTCTGAAAAAGAATTCAATAATCAGACCTTCCTTCCCTCCACCGAACACCTCTCTGCTGCTTCACCTCTGAATCCTTCTCTCACGTCTAAATGTGTCTCAGATGAACACCTATACCCGGGTTCGGTACGAACAGGTTTGACAGGATATTTTCATGTGCAATATTAAGCTGTGAGGCTGAGGGTATGTTTTCACAGTACACTTCTTTTTGTTTTGACTGGCTACTAAATTTCCTCAACTTTATTATCATTAGTGCAGCAATCAGACATGTTCCATGTTTATGGATCTGTTAATAAACCATAATTTATCTTCTCAATGATGCGTAAAATAGCACATTTCCTTCCACACAGCTGGTTTTCCCATAGAGCTGTTTTCACTTTGGCATCAGTGTTTGACTCTGATCGTCCTCTTTGAGCTAAGGCTGTTTCTGTTTGTATTTTATCTCCCATTATATCCTAAAATCTTTTTTAAGGAAACTTCACAATGTTTGATGCACAACTCAAAAAAGCCCATAAGAAGTTTCTTGCATTAGACTTGTGCACCGCTGTGTAGAGCCATTATGTGAAAGTCTGACTACCAACTCACTGAAACCAGGATGGATTTTTAGAGTTTATTTAAACAAAGGTTCAAGTTAGCTGGGAATCATCATTAATGTGTCTCATGTTGCCGCATTACTCTGATTATTAACACGTATAAAAGATTGACATATTAAAATGATCTGTAACTATGTAGTTAATATAGATATAACAAAAACTGTGGTCCCTTAAAAAATAGCATAACTATGTCACAGAGGTGAGATAACCAAATAAAGTCTGAAAGAAATGTTATTAAATATCTGCAGTATCCTTTTAGGAGCCAGAGTTTTTAAGACACTGGAAATTATAAAACAAAAAAAAAAAAAAAATATAGGCCAGAGTTAATGATAGCAGTAAAATTACTCATCTAATTTTGTATTGTCGCATCACAGGTTGGCAGCCGTATTAGATTTCACTATGAATTATGACTATATATCTATATCTATATATATATATATATATATATGTATGCATATATACATATATATACACAGTATATTCCCAAAAGCATTCGCTCAACAATCCAAATATTTGAAATCAGGTGTTCCAATCACACCTGTAAAACAAGAACAGTCAAGAAATTTCCTCACTCCTAAATATTCCACAGTCAACTGTTAGTGATTTCATACCAAAGTGGAAGAGACTGGGAGCGACAGCAACTCAGCCATGAAGTGGAAGCCCCCATAAAATGACTGAGTGGGATATCCAGATGCACAAAGGTTGGCAACTTTTTGCAGAGTCGATTGCTACAGTCCTCCAAACCTTCAGATCAGCACAACAGTGCGAAGGAGCTTCATGGATTGGGTTTCCAGAGCTGTAGTGTAGAGAACACCGCCACTGGACTCTGGATCAGAGGAGACACGTTCTCTGGAGTGACGAATTGCGCTTCACCATCTGGTGATCTGATGGAAGAGTCTGGGTACGGCGGTTGCCAGGAGAACGGTACTTGTTTGGCTGGATTGTGCCGAGTGTAAAGTTTGGTGGAGGGAGAATTATGGTTTGGGGTTGTTTTTCAGGAGCTGGGCTTTGCCCCTTAGTTCCAGTGAAAGGAACTCTGAATGCTTCAACATAACAAGAGATTTTGGACAATTCCATGCTCCTAACTTTGTGGGAACAGTTTAGGAATGGCCCTTTCCTGTTCCACCATGACTAAGCAAGGTCCATAAAGGCATGAATGAGTGAGTTTGGTGTGGATGAACCTGATTGGCCTGCACAGAGTCCTGACCTCAAACCGATAGAACACCTTCGGGATGAATTAGAGCGGAGGCTGAGAGGCAGACCTTCTCGTCCAACATCAGTGTCTGACCTCACAAAGGAGCTTCTGAAGGAATGGTCAAAGATTCCTATAAACACACTCATATACTTTGTGGAAAACCTTCCCAAGGGTTTTTAAAAGGTTTTTACTCTGAATACCCTGAATACAGACCATCTGAAAATGTGTGCTAATTCAACCAATTGTTTTATTACATGCAATTAAAGTTTTACATTTAAAAAAAAAACATTGAAATGTGGATTAAATTAATATTTGTACAAGTTTGGGTAAATCATCTTTGTTTTTCTCTTGAAACATCTCCCCTCCCGTATGTGCAGATACTGTCCATTAAAATAGAAGGAGCATATCTCTATTCATGACATATTTTTATTTATTTAGGAATCTTTTCTTTTTTGCTTAAATCTCATTAAGTAGTTTTATGTTTTGCATTTGTTCCCTTTCTGTACCGAATAAGAACCAAACCATGACCTTAAAACCAAGGACGTAGTTGTTATGATGGACTCCTCGGAGACAAATAATGATTTACAAAGTTTTATCAAACAGATTTTGAATTTTGAAATGATCTTACGACTGGAAGACAAACGGTGGAGTCGACATATCATCATGGAAACATGGAGCCGGGAAAGGAATGAGGAATAGTCCAAGTGTGATGAAACAAGGCCCGACTGGGATTGAGTGTGGTGCTGGCATATATGTAGCCGGGTGAGTAGATTGAATGCAGGTGTGGACAATCAGTAATCCGGAACGGGTCTAAAGCCTGGTACACACTTAAGGATTTTCAGGCTGTTTTTGTCCCAGTTTTGCCTCTTCCCAACCATGGACGGCAAACACCTGATTATTGTGAGTCTTATAAGATTTTCCCGTCCAATTATCATTGGACATGTTCAATATTTCTGACCCGATTTCTGAGAAAAACCGACAACTCGTGAATTGTGACTGCGTGGGCGGTGATGTTGGCCGTAATGTAGCCAATCAGAGAGCGAGCTGGCTGGGGAACAAGGAAGGATATAAAGTCCGTGTTCACGCTGTCTGTTTTTTGTTTTTTTTTAGTTCTGGCTTTTCTGTTAACAAGTCCCAAGACCACCATCATTCCCTCGTCCTGTATATCTGCTTTCATGCTGTGTGTTGTGTTTTCCGGTTGTTACTATGGTTCTTCGTTTTTTGCCGGTTGTTTCTATGGTTCTTCTTCTATGTTTTTGTCAGATGATGTTTGGTCACGTGAGATGTCTGGCTTGGAGGATTAGATTGTAGGTGAGTTGCGGGACAGCAACATTATGTGTGTGTTGTTCTGTGATTAAATTATTGGAGCACACAACACACAGTACGATCAAAACTGATTTTTTATCTTCAAGTGTGAGGTCTCGACCAGATGAAAAATCTCATAAGATTAAAAAAATCCTTATGTGTATACCGGGATTGATTGAAGGGTCGTTGCCTTCTATCTGTTCTATCTATTCCCTCTGTTCCAGCAAGCTCACGTAAATTCCATAACTCAAAATAAATTAATAAGATTAAAAAAAAAAAATATATATATATATATATATATATATATATATAAAATTAATATTATTATTTTTGAGGTGTGTTATGAGTATGTCAGATTGTCAAGAGGAGCCTTATTTCCATAAAGCTCCCTTTGGCAAAGCAAAGTTGTTCAGCACAACACAGCAGCCAGACCATCATTCTGCACCCACCATGCTGAACAGGACAAATTAAAAAAAAAAAATAAGAAGAAGAAAAGATCTGGATCTCCCATCACCAAACCAGTGTGACCAGGGACCATCCTATAAATAATATCCTAGTTAAGGAAAATTACAAAGTTGATATGTTTTTTCAAAGACATGTGCATCAGTTTTTTTTTTTTTTTTTTTTTGGTTGGTTTTTTTTTGTTGCTTTTTTTGTTTGTTTGTTTGTTTATTTTCTGCTCTAATTTTATCTTCCGAAGATAAACAGGTATTTGATATTCCCCGTTTCAGAAATGGTTTTGGTGTAATTGTCAAATAAAAGAGAAGTTTAAATAAAAGGAGAAAGCAGTAGAAGCCTTAAAATGTGATATTCATTATAAAGCCTCTTATGTCTATCATTAGAAAAGTTCTTGACACCAAGTCATGTTGTGTTGTACACGTTTTTGTAATTCTTGTGAGAGGATGATGCTTCACACCCTATTTTCACCCAAATCCTAACCATTTTTTTATTTTACCAGTGAAAAAATGTGGTATATTACTAATTTTGCATCACCATGTGATCATGTTGACCTACTAGAGTCAAACAGGAGTCAGACAGATGCGAGTGCTTATCTTAACCCTTAAAACTCCAGTAGATCTCCAGCCCCCAGACTCTATGATTCAGCTTCATTCCTCAAATGATTTCATCCATGCACCACCTCGTCTTCCCTTTAATTTCCCAGTAGAAGTTGCAATAGAATATAGATCAGACTAGAAATAGATAAAAAATACTCCACAAAGATAACAAACTGGAGCCTAATTGTTATAATAACACTGTCATTTGATGAAGGCAAAGTGGTGGGAGAAGTTTAAAAACTAAAACAAGTCTGTTAACATTGAATGCATTCATTTTAGATCAAACTCAAAGATGCAAGAACACATAGATCTGTACACTGCAAGCATGCACACACACATTTTTATTTATTTTGGTTTTTATTTTATTTCTCTCCCCATCGATGTGCTGCTTCCCACCTTTTATATTTTATTATCTTTCATGGTGATATTATTTTTTAATTCATTATGGTTTTGTCTGTTATTCCTTCTGGAAATGTAGCCAGGACGGGTTTACAAATTAGCCTCATCGAAACCTGTATGCATGGCATCTACTTAGTATGATTTCATGAAGTTATGTTTTATGCATTGGTCCCTGTTAAATACACATGTAAATAACAAAAAAAAAAAAAAAAACAGATGCAAGAAGAGAATCTAAAATAGAAAAATGGATAAAATGCAGGAAATAAAATATAAAATATGACAAAATTCCAGGTAAAAACGTGAAATGAAATGTGTAAATACAACGTGACAACAATGGTAAAAGCTTACACTGTTTCCTTGTCACTGTAATTAAACACATTAAATAAATAAATTTATCAGTAACTACTACGATGTGACATTAAAAAGGTAATATTGGAAATAAGTCCACATATAAAAAAAATCAAATATATAATTAATGACATAAATATGTCAGAGGTTAATAAAAATTGGAAATAAATTCAGATGAAGTAAACATATTTTAACGTAAAATGATTTTATTTTCTCACATTAAATATATATTTAATTACTAATTACTGTATTTATTTCCTTTGTTTTCATTTGATTGTGACTCTTTTCTCCTCCATATGAATGAACTCTGATGCCTTTATTTGAACTGCAGAACATCATTATCAGAATGTGTTCTGCATTATTACTGAAAGTTAATAATTTAATTTATTGTTGAAGGTGAAAATAAAAAAATTTAGTGCAAAATTCTGCAAAAGCAAAAAACAACAAATCTCTCACACATAAACACAACACAGGTTTTAATGAACATGGAGACATTGAGATAATTCCTGGCCTGCGAGCACCTTTGGCCTCTGTTCCCTACCTCCCATCACCAACCTCTACCTATCCGTCTCTCCCTATCAGCTGCTCCCTGCTGCTGCTGATGTTTGCCGAGGTCAGAGCTGTTTGTTTTCTCAGAGGTCCATGGTCTGATAGCAAGGCGGACTACGCCTCCCCCTCCTGCCTCATCTTAACCTGAGCCGTTATCAGCCGACTCCCCAGCAACTCCAAGCTTGTCTTTTAAAAGGAACACTTCCCCAGGAAATTATGGAGAGACTGGCAGATAGACTGTGTCTCTATCTGTCATGGTGGAAACTTCAGAACAGACAGGGTGACGTTCGGCAGCCTCTGGCAGATTCCAGCTTGTCCAGGTTCAAATCCATCTTGTGACCTCTGGTGTCCATCTCAGGCTCTGTTCACACAGCATTATGAGAGGCTGTCCAACCCCACAGCCTGCACAGGTACACAGGCTCTTAAATCTCATAATCATGTTCAATTGTGACTGCAGCTCCTTATTACCAAACTTCGTCTTTATCCAAAGCTGCAGATATCTAGGGTTTGGGTCATCTTTAGTACACTGCTGTGGTGTGGCTGGATCAGAAATCCTGACAGTAATCAGAAGATCTTCATCCTGTAGCCATCAGCTGTTCTTCTGGCCAAACACTGGTACCTTGTCTTTGTGGAGCCAAAAGTGACCAAATTTGGACAAAAGGGCAGAGATAGATAGGGATATTTAGCCCTAATTAAAGTCAACACAGAGGTGATCAGTGGAAGGACTTTAATTTAGGGTCTGTGGTGGTAATGTTGATGAGCACAGTATGACTGTATTTAAAAAAGAAAGAAAAAGAAAGGTTAAGCTGCAGACTTAAGGGAACCTTCAGCAATGAACAGCAATGACGCATTTATTCATTCATCCATCCAAGCTTCCTGCTTTGCTGCCGTGCGGACGCTTCCTGCTCTGCTCTCCTTTCTGCTTGCATTTTTCTTCTTTTTTTCTTCTTTTTTCTTATCTTTACCGGCAAGAAATTTAGGAACAAGGACTCCTGGTCACTTATAAATCACTGGAACGAATATATTTTTTGATAAATTTAGTTGATTTCCATCGGAGAACTAGTGGAATGATGTCTCCTAACCCTGCAGTATCAGTGAGCTGCACTGAGTGTGAGCAACTTTCTTTGAGGATAACACAGCTGGAGAAGAGGATTGAAACACTGCAAGACATTCGTGTGAATGAAGAATTTATTGACTCTGTAGTAGCTTCTGTACATGCTACTGAGTTGTCAAATGGATTGAGTCACATCTTCATACGCGAAGGCATGTCGAATGTGGAGCCTCCCGCTACAGACCTGGCTGATACACTTCCCTGGATGTGTTCAAATGACATTGGAATAGCTGAGGAAAATCCCAAACCGGACCATCAGACTGATCTCTCCTTCTGGAACACTGTTGGTGCCAGACCAAAGTCATCAACCCCGGCCAGAACCTGGTCTGATGTTGTTCGTCGCAGAGGTAAATCCAGCAGGAAATTTAAAGCTCCAGCACTCACTCCACCACCTGAAGTCTCACTGCATAATAAATATGATGTGTTGAGTCATATTAAAATGAATGATGATGAATGTAATGCAAGGATTTATCAAAATTCAAGAAATAGCCCTAAAACTCAGCCCAGGGCTAACCAGACCAGGAGGAGAGGCCAAAATTCCACAAACAGGAGGACTAGAGAAGCTATCGGCACCTCCACACAAAAACAAATAGACACAATTCTGATTGGGGACTCTATAACACAGCATGTCAGGATGGCAAAGACGGAAAATTTAACACTTTTTGATACATCAGTCAGGGAACTGACAGAGATGTTGCCGACCATTCTGTCTTCACATCCAGATGGTTTGAAGATTATTGTCCACACAGGGTCTTTTGATATTCTGAGGAGGAAAATTGGCTCTGAGATCCTTAAAAAAGACTTTTCTCTACTGTTGGAGAGACTGTGTCAGTTGGGAGCACACCATGTTTACATTTCAGGACCCATTCCTACAGCGGGTAAAGGAATTGAACTTTTCAGTAGGCTTCTTGGCCTGAACACATGGTTATCAAACGCATGTATCACCCATGGGATAAAGTTCATTGATAACTTCAATATCTTTTGGAACTGTAAGGAGCGATTCAGACCTGATGGTGTGCATCCAAATCTAACTGAATGCAGATTACTTGGTGCACACTTGCGTCATGCTGTTGGGACGGCAAACCCAAACATGAGTGTACAGATAAGAGCGAAGGACACAGCAGAGAAGCGATCAACTGCCAGCTCTCCCCCCTCACCAGACCCTCTTCTCCACATCACCCAAGGTCTTAAAAGGATGTCTCTATCCAGGTCTGAACCCCAGCGACCACCATCTACCAAGAAATACAGGGCTCCCCCCCCTCCCCCTCCTCATCCTCCTATTAGATCATCTGTCCTGACCGAGCAGGGCATGGGAGGAGGTTCCCAGAGCAGCAGAATTCACAACAAAGATAACATGCCATGATGCGTTCAGGGTCCTTGCTGTAGTTTTGCTACTACTGACAGCTGTTCTGAGATCAAGCCTGGACCCAGTAGGATTCCTGTGTTAGTTAGTAAAATAAGGAATCGAACACGGTCAGCTTGTGGGGTGAATCGATCTAATCTGTTAACTGTACCTTGTATAACTCAGAATACAACAGAGACCAGTGTAAACTTCATAAAGCTAGCTGTACTAAATGTTAGATCTCTGTCCAACAAGTCACTGTTAGTTAATGACTTCATCATTTCTCACAGTTTAGATTTTCTTTTTCTGACAGAAACATGGTTAACAGAAGACACAAGTGCTACAGTTCTTAATGAAACAGCACCCCCTCATTTTAGTTTCATGAATAAATGTCGAAACGGGAGGAAAGGGGGAGGAGAAGCTGCCTTATTTAAAGATTCATTCCAGTGTAAAGAAATGTCATTTGGTGATTTTACTTCTTTTGAATATCTTAGTTTTATTTTAAGGGGCATTCCTAAAATCCTATTTCTAATCATCTACAGACGTCCAGGACACTGTGTAAATTTTATTGATGAATTCTCTGAATTATTGTCGGTTATCTCTACTGATTTTAACCATTTCATCTTAACTGGGGATTTTAACATTCACATAGATAACATGACGGATGGTAATGTCAAGGAATTTTGTTCCATATTGGACATGTTTGGTTTGTGGCAACATGTAAAAGAACCGACCCACATTCGAGGTCACATTCTGGACCTGGTTATTTCAAAGGGTGTTGATATTTCTTCTGTTGCGGTCACTGACTTGGCCTTGTCTGACCATTTTTGTATTTTGTTTGATTTACTGATCACTCAGAATGTTCAACCAACCTGCTTCTCCGTTAGGAAGAGGTACATTAATGAAAGAACAAGTGCTAAGTTTGTGGAGGCCATAGCTATGTTACCAACAACCAGTGCAGAGTCAGTTGATAGACTCCTGGATAATTTCAATCTGAAAATCTTGAATGTAATGGATGCTGTTGCACCGATAAGAATCAAGAGCAACTTGAGCAAACAGAAAACACCATGGAGAAACACCACTGTGGTTACCAGCCTAAAAAGAGAATGCAGAAAAACTGAGCGGAAATGGCGGAAAAATAAACTTCAAATTTACTATGAGCTGTACAAACAAAGCCTACGTAACTATAACAATGAGCTGTGCAAGGCCAGAGAGCTGCATTTATCTGCAACGATTAACAGGAATGTCAACAATTCTCGCACTCTGTTTGCTATGATTGAAAAACCTACAAATCCTCCTAAACAGATAAGCCCAGAGCTCCTTTCCACTGAGAAATGCAACCAATTTGCAAACTTTTTTAGCCAAAAAATTAAAACAATTAGGCAAAATATTAATTCCACACAGTCAAACAAGAAAATTAGTCTGTGTCTAAAACCCGGAAATAATTCTGATGTCATGTCACAATTCAAAATGGTGAATTTAAAAGTCCTACAAGAAACAGTTTGGCATTTGAAATCAACAACATGCACTCTGGACATGATACCATCCGACTTTTTAAAAACAGTTTTTACCTCAGTAGAAAGTGATCTCCTACTGATAGTTAACAGCTCGCTGGCATCAGGCATTTTTCCCAAGTCACTAAAGATAGCTGCTATTAAGCCACTCCTAAAGAAAAGGACTCTAGACGCCTCTATAATGAACAACTATAGACCTGTCTCTAACCTCTCTTTTATTTCCAAGATTATTGAAAAAGTTGTATTTCACCAGCTTCATGACTTTTTAAATGAAAGTGGAAATCTTGATAAATTTCAGTCCGGCTTCCGACCTCATCACAGCACTGAAACAGCTCTGGTCAAAGTGTTAAATGACATTAGGTTGAATACCGATTCTGGTCAAGTATCAGTCCTGGTTCTGTTGGATCTCAGTGCTGCGTTTGATACTGTAGATCACAGAATCCTGTTGCACAGGCTGGAAAACTGGGTTGGACTTTCTGGAGCGGTCCTTAACTGGTTCAGGTCCTATTTAGAAGGCCAGAGTTATTTTGTTACGATCGGCAGCTATGAATCCGAGCGAGTGGCCATGACTTGTGGAGTCCCCCAGGGGTCAGTCCTTGGACCTCTTCTGTTCAACTTGTATATGCTCCCTTTGGGTAAAATATTACAAAACTACAGCATTAGTTATCAAAGTTATGCAGATGATACACAACTTTATGTGTCTCTGTCACCAGATGACTGCAGTCCAATAGACTTAATGTGTCAGTGTCTGGAGCAAATAAACACCTGGATGAGGGAGAATTTCCTACAATTAAATGAAGACAAAACTGAGATTATTCTGTTTGGTAGCAAAGAGAAGAGGGTCAGCATTGGCAAACACCTGGAGACTCGGGCTCTTAAAATTACCAACCAAGTTCGTAACCTGGGAGTGTTGATAGACTCAGATCTGACTTTCAGCAGCCACATCAAAGCTGTCACTAAGACAGCTTTTTACCAGCTCAGAAACATCAACAGAATTAAAAGTTTAGTCTCCCAGAAAGACCAAGAGAAACTCATCCATGCATTCATCTCCAGTAGACTGGATTACTGTAATGGTCTTTTAACAGGACTTCCTAAAAAGAGCATTAAACATCTGCAGCTCATCCAGAACGCTGCTGCTAGAGTTTTAACCAGGACTAAGAGATCTGAACACATCACACCAGTTTTAAAATCTTTACACTGGCTTCCAGTCAGTCACAGAATAGATTTTAAAACCCTTCTGATCATTTACAAATCCCAGAATGGTTTAGGCCCAGAATACATCTGTGATATGTTCAGAGAATATAAACCTAGCAGAGCTCTTAGATCCAAAGACTCTGGTCAACTAGTCCAGGCCAGAGTCCAGACTAAACATGGAGAAGCAGCATTTTGCTGTTATGCTGCAAACAAATGGAACAAACTGCCAGTGGAGATTAAACTTTCCCCAAATGTAGACATTTTTAAATCCAGGTTAAAAACTTTTCTTTTCTCATGCGCCTATGCATGAAATCTGCACGGTAACTTTTTTTTAACTTATCTTGCTTTTAATCATTTTAATGTAATTTATTATTTTATTGTGATTATGTGTTGATTATGTGTTGATGCCTTTTACTATTCTAAATATCTGTAATGTCTTTGTTTTATGTAAAGCACTTTGAATTGTCCTGTACATGAAATGTGCTATACAAATAAACTGCCTTGCCTTGCCTATCCTTTTTTTTTTTTTTTTTTTTTTTTTTTTTTTGAACCTTACCTGGTGTCAGGTAACGAGACAGCTGTCTAAGAAGGGGTAGCCCAGACTTCCCTCTCCCCGGCCATGTCTTCCAGCTCATCTTGGGGGATCCCGAGGCGTTCCCAGGCAAGCCAAGGGATGTAGTCCCTCCAGGGCATCCTGGGTAATCTCTGTGGTCTCCTCCCAGTGGGGCGTGCCCTGAACACCTCACCACGGAGGCATCCAGGAGATATCCTGACCAGAAGCCGGAGCCACCTCGATGCTGAGGAGCAGCAGCTCTATTCTGATGCCCTACCGGATGACTAAGCTTCTCACCCTATCTCATTCTTTTGGTCACTACCCACAGCTCCTGACCACAGGTTACCACAACAGATCGATTTGGCATCTGCAGTGATGCAGGCGCTGGACGGATCCACCTGTTGATCTCTCTCTCTCCATCTTTTGCCTACTCGTGAACAAGATCCTGAGATATGAAATGAGTTCATTCCTGACCTGGAGAGGACACTCAACCCCTCACTCCAGCGAGAGGAGCCCAATGAAGCTAATAGAACCACATCATCTGCAAAGAGCAGAGGCCTAAGCCTGAGGCCACCAAATTGGATCCCCTAAACACCTTGGCTGCACTTAGAAATTCTGTCCATAAAAGTTATGAACAGAATCTGTGACAAAGGGTAGCTATGAAGGAGTCCAACTCTCACTGGAAACAAATCTGACTTACTGCCATCAATGTGATGGTTCAATAGAGGTGTGGAAAATAGCCCACTCAGATTTAATGCCCCCCGCCTCACCTGGGATATGGCTGAAGCGGACAGTGTGTTGAAGTGGGTAGTGCTAAGTTCAGAGTTCACTTCCACAAGCCGACGTCAGTTTCAGACGTTTGGCAGCAGTAATGCATTGCAATAAAGTTGTTTCCAACTACCCACTGAAATCATTCGCATATAGTCTTTCTTCAAATGTTTGCACAATTTCTATGGTTCTTGCACTCATCTTCATTCTTCTTTTGCTCCCTTCCTGATTCTCTTCTTCTCTGTTTTTTTTTCTTTCTCTAGTCGCTTGTCAGCTATTCTGCTCAGCACTGCCCCCACGATTTCCTGTGGTATTGCTCCGTCATTTGCGTAAAGCAATGGACAAGCAGAACAAGGGAGTCCCCAGAAGTAGTTGTATTCAACACACCATCTAAGGACTCCAAAAAGGTGTGTGTACTCTGAACTGCTGTTTAGTGATAAACACAAACAGCAGTCAGGAACTGTCCCACTTCCCAAAGGCAAAGGGAGGTTATCCTCTCATCCATCAGGGTAAACCCCAATGCACGGAGTCAAGAGGCAATGAGAATGCTCACATCTGCTCTGCAGGTGACGTTCCACGTAGCTTCTGCAGTCGAGGATTGGACCGCCAGGGTCACCACTTTTGGCCACCACCCAACCTGCACTGCACCCGACCCTTACAGCCTTTCCCGCAGGTAATGCACCTAAAGATGGGCAGGCCCATGTCAATCCTTTGGACTGAGCCTGACCGAGCCTCATGAGCAAATACCCAGCCACTATGTGCTTTATACTATAAGATTAATAATAATAACAATAATAATAATAATAATAACTATTATTATTATTATTATTATAAGTATTTCCACTGAACAGAACCAGGACAAAGAAAAAACTTTTAGAGTTAGGCTCATGTACTTTATTTTTTCATGTTAAATCTTGACAGGAATCCTGTATGAGTCAGGTCAGACTGTGGTCAACTTCGTCCGTGTGGCCACAGAAGAAGGAAGAAAAAAAACCTGTGATAAAATTACTCCCCCAACACTGGATCAAACCCAGCAGGAGGGGACCGCCAACCACCTGATTGAGCAACATGGAGGAAATGAGAGAAGGGCTCCATTTTCTCCAGCAGTATGGGGAGGAAAATCTCAGCAGAAAGAATGAGGGGTTGAAGGGGGGGTTGTAGCTGGAATAAGATGTGTATAAATGTGTGTGCTGGGGGGTGGGGGGGTGTTCAAGTAACAGATTTTAAATCAGTTCTTTGGCCTTTAACGGGCTCTACAGAAGCCCAGTATGAGAGAGCAGAACAAAGAGGGCAGCAGTGGCCTCCACCAATTAACATTCCTGCAGCCTTTATGAGCCGCCCGGACCCGCCCCTTCACTCACACCTCATAAAAGTCACAAACATCAATTCTTGCAAACCATAACTGTCATTATAATCCCATTAAAAACAACCCACTGAGCAATTTACAGTGAACACCAGAGCCAGGTTGGCCAGCAGTGGGAAGGATCGGCTTTGCTGGAACACAAAGATGACTGAAAAACTGCTCAAGTTGATTTGGATTAATTTGACTAAATGCATCACTATAGTGTCCAGAAGTTCAGGATCCTAATAACAGAGAATTTAATTAAACCTGCTCCACCTCCTATGCTAAATGTTAATGGTCTTCTGGTAACCCTGCATTGATTAGAAGGTAAATTCCTCTCTGAACACTTCAGAGGACAGAAACAAACCAACATGTCGAATGCAAGGATCAGAGACTGGACTACATATTGGGAAAAACAACATTGGCTGAGAAGGAGAATAGTCTTTTCAGGTTCTAGTTCTGATGGAGATTTTTCTCCCTGTTTCTGGTTCAGATGGTTTTTCTCGCCACTGTTCCCTTGTACAGCTCAGAATGAACGATTGAATCAGAGATTTTAATGTATTTGACTTCCATCCATCCATCCATCCATCACAAGGGCAGCATGCAGCTTAAGCAGGAAAGCGTAGCCTTTCCTATCCCCGGCCACTTTTTCCACCTCATCCAGGCGTTCCCAGGCCAGCGATGAGATGCAGTCCCTCCAGTGTGTCGTGGCTCTGCCACAGGGCCTCTTCTCAGTGGGACATGTCCAGATGCCTGATCTACCTCATCTCTGGATGTGGAGGAGCAGCAGTTCTAATCCGATTTCTTCCTGGATAACTGAGCTTTTCACATTATCTCTAAGGGAAAGTGCAGATACCCCAAGAAGAAAAATTAGACCATGAACAATATTTAATAATCAGAGACCTTAAATTGATGGTAACGTCCAATCAGGAGCAGCCAAAGATCAACAAGTGAGCAGAAAGTTCTATGTGTGTCTGAAAAGAAGAAAAATAATGTTTCTAAAATAAATCCAAGATGTTTTTGATGCACAGTGGTGCCAAAATTGGTTTTGTGAGGATAGTAGGTATATAGTAGCATAAATAACTGTAAACGGGAAAAAAACACCAGGAAGAATAAGTGGAAATATGAATTTCTCCACAGTGAGATTAATAAAGTCCAATCTATCTATCTATCTATCTATCTATCTATCTATCTATCTATCTATCTATCTATCTATCTATCTATCTATCTATCTATCTATCTATCTAGATTCTGTTCTGTGTTTGCTTCATATTTTTTCTCCAGAAAGTCAAGACGTGACATAATATTATGCAGATGAGAAAAGTCTTGGTTAAGGCTGTTGTGAAAAATAATTTCTTCATGTTGACTGGGATTAAAAAGCTTGAGCTTCTACATGGAGTATCACCCCAAAGTTGTGGAAAAGTGCGATGTTAGTAATACCTGTGTTTAAAGAAATCATTTTCAGATCGATTCTGATTTTACTAGGAACTTTTATTAGCCTTTCTTTAGCTTGTAATGGTTTAGAACTTTTTCCAGATAATAACATCTGGCTATTTGGGTGTTGAAGACTTCATTATGTTTATGAGTTAATCCATCACTTTGTCTGCTTGTTGTTGCCGGAGATATCTGAAGAAGAGTTTAAGACTTTTTATTGATTTCTGACATGAAGAACTTTAATATCAAGGTGTGTGGACTGATTTAAAGTTCAATTAAAAAACAAACAAACAAAAAAAAAAAAAAAAAAACACATAAAAAACTGTTTTAAGACTATGTTAAATTTTAATTTCCATAATTTTGTCATAGAATTATGTTTTTGTATATATTCATGCAGAATATCTGCCTTTACAGAATTTAAAGACAAAAAACATAATCTATTCTGTTACTCTGTTATTCTGTTGTATATATATATATATATATATATATATATATATACAAGAAAAATAACACAAATTATTATGCCTGTAAAATGACTTTTACTTTCTTTAGTTGTTTGCAGTGAGCTTCAGCCTCTTAATCGCTATATTTTATTTTATCTGTCCTTGTAAAGCATTTTGAGTTGCATCCAGCTGTCACTGAAGGGGATTTATTAAGTTTGCTTGGTTGGTTACAAAGAAAATTAACCAGTAGCAGATCAATCTTTCAGTATTTGTCCTGTAAATCTTAGGAGGATATTCTTGCAATAAATTGAATGTTTGTTTTTGGTTTAAGTCAAACATTTACATTTATATGTGAGAGAAGTTCAGTTATTACACAGACATTTATGTTTATGTGTAATTTATTTGTTTGTTATGCTTATATCAAGATAAATTTCTCATCTTGAATTATTCTGTTGGAGATGCTGTTAGCTGAATCTTTGTCTTTATTTGACCTTCATATTACTACAATTCATTAATACAACCGTCTTCCAGGAAATTTCAGGGAAATTATCACAATTTCCGCTAAATATTCCTACTGAGGAAGTTATAAAAGTGAAAGTTTGTTGTCATTTATAGGTGACAGAAGTAAAACTGTAAAACACTTCATGTTTGTAGAGTTCTCCCACACATCTTCCACCTGAAACCGGAGCCTGACGGGCCTCATCAGATCCTCCTTGGCTTTACCGGCTGACTGTGTGGACTGGGGCGCCCTCTGCTGGCCGAGTTGCGGTAAACACCACTGGTTCCAAATAATCAGTTTTTCTAACATACTGCCTCGTCTTTAACATCAACACTGTGGAAAACAGCTGAAAATATGTCCACAACATTTATTTAACTAAAATTTCATCAAATATTCTAAGAGCAGTTTATATGTTTTTATGGTTTATATATGTAATTAGACAGAATTTAATGTCATTTTGTACAAAACAGGTGTATACAGAACAGAATGTTGTTTGTATAGGCTTCAGTTTAGTCTACAAACAAGAAAGAGCAGGGAAATATTAAAGTGAAGGTGATGATAAGGTGTTCTGAATATTTGTATTTTACATACAAAACTACTAAAATAAATTTAAATTAAGTAACAATAATAAATAGTCAGTAAGAACGTGAAGAAAATGCAACAGGTAGAGCAGTAATGTTCAGTAATAGTGAGAGCTGTTTGTGAGTTTAAGTGTTTAACAGTCTGATGGCTTGGGAGACAAAGCTGTTGCAAAACCTGGTGGTCCTGCAGCCAGCGGGGTAAACAGTCCGTGGTGGGGGTGGGGGAAGTCACTACAGATCTTGCTAGCCCGAGACACGCAGCATTTCTGAGCACAGTCCTGGATTACAGTCTCGATGAAGCTCTCTGCTGTCCTCGCCACTCTCACATCCTTCCAGCCAGAGGCTCTGCGGCCTCCACACCACACAGTGATGCAGCTGGTAAGGATGCGCTCTATGGTGCTCCTGTAGAATGAGGATGGGAGGGGGCAGGTGGGCTCTTCTCATCCTCCACAGGAAGTACATCCGCTGCTGTGCTATCTTTAGTGTTCACAGACCAGGAGCCTCATTTATAAATCTGGTGTAGGTACTAAAACCAGTGTACGCAAAATACAGTCAACTTTTGGGATTTATAAAAACCCAACTTGGCAGGAGAATGTTCCTACCACCACGCAAACTCTGACCATGGCATAAGCACAAAATCCGGGAAAATGGGAAACTGCGACACCAGCGGTACAGAATAAAATCAAGGAAATGATAAGGTGGAGAGTCTACTGGCAACATTTACCAGTCAGTAAAAGAAGATGTGAAATGTAAGCTTTGGTCATTTATTCTGAGATCCAGCAGAGTGGGACAGACGCAACGGTTATGAAACACACAAGAAGTGGATTTCCTTTATTTATGTATTTATTCATTTATTTATTCTTACACAATCCTTTTGTAATTGTTGTCCCAATTTCCATCAAGACAGTCTCCCGCAACTCCTTGGCCACATTGTTAATAGCGGTGATGGTGTCCCTCTGCACCTGCAGGACTTCCTCTGAGGACACGGCTGCTGCGGTGCTGCAAGTCTCTCCAATCACAGCTGCAGCACTGCCGACCCAGTCTGAACACCCTGGAACTATAAAGACATATTATTTAACACAAAATAAACTGCTACCAATCTCAGATGTATCTGTACATATTTATTTTATACATTAAAATAAATTACTACATTACCGGCATCATTACTGTCATTTAGCAGACGCTTTTCTCGCTTTTCTCACTGTGGGCTGTAATGTCTCGCCTAAGGCCCCAACTGGAAGGTGTTACTGTTCACCCCTGTGGGAATCAAACTTAGATCTCCTTCATGGCAGACGGATGCTCTACTGATTGAGATATCCAGTCGCACGTTTGCGTCTTTCGTGTCTATTTGAATCAGTCTGCACAGCAGTGATGGTGGAATTAACTTCTTTTAGACATGTAATAGGCTGCTCGGTGGTTAGACTTCTCACAGCAACAAGGTTCCTGTTTGAATCTTGGAGCTTTTTTATGTGAAGTTTGTACAGTCCACTTACATGACTTCCTCCCACTGTACAAAAACATACAATGGTAAATCTAAGTCCCCCAAAAGAATGAAGCAGGTATAGAATAGGATAAATGAATAAATATGAAGTTATCTAATAGAAAGTGGGATCAGGTATGTGGCTGTTTAAGTCAGACATTTAATATTTATGTTATTGTATACTTTCACCAGCTCTGGTCGGCTGGGCTGTAACTGATGTTTTCATATGAAGCTCACCTAATTCTTTTGGTTGATGACAAAAACCTTTTTTTTAAGATTAACTGAAACCAACTTTAATGATTTTCTTTCATTTGTACAGAGTGATTGAATTAAGTTTATTCAAGTCAATTTTTTAAGTTAATTTAACCAGGTATGTACCGATCCACTTTTTTACTTCCTATGCCGATATCTGAAATTTAGTATTGGCCGATACCAATCTGATAGGACACAGGAAAACAGTTGAATTACCAAACAAATGGTGTCTCATTGTGTGGAAAGGACTGAGGTCTTTATTTTGTGCAAGGCAACATCAGACTTGACTTTAAAATTCATTTCCTAATTTTTAAAAACAAATATAAATGTACTGAATTACTTATTTATCTAAAAACTCTGCACCAGTACAGCAATCTTAAATAAACTTTAATGACCTTAAATAAGCTTCACAAGCCTGGTCAAACATTGGAAAAATATAACAAAACTTCAGTCGGTGTGCAGTATAACACCCAATGTAAAATAATAAAGCAACGAAACTGAACAAAAAACAATAGCTTGACTTAAACAACATGTAAAAATAAATAAGAACAAAACCTTTTTGAAATGTTTCAGTCAGTGCAATGAGGACTTTAAAATTCAATGTAAAATAAGTAATAAAGGCACTAAAATTAAGGGTAAAAAACAAAACAGCAATAGCTCCACTAGCATGGTTGGTATTCAAAATAAACAGAAACCAGTTCTTTACAATGGTTTAGTGCAATTGTGTAATTATTTAATTATTAATGCTTTAATGCTCAGCACTTAAACAATTTTTTCACCCATTTCAGCCACAACACACCAACCACCTGGACCCCTAGCCCCTCTTACCAAACCATCACTGTTAATGAACAGCTGGTGACCTCCATTCTACATAAGGTGAACCCGCACAAGGCCTCTGGCCCTGACAGGCTGAGAGGCAGGGTGCTCAAGCACCTTCTGGACTCTGGCTCAGTCCCTATCCAGTGGAAGAAGTCCATCATTATTCCCCCCCCCCATCACACACACACAAACAGATTTTATGGATTAGGAACTGTTTGAAGAAGAGGCCTCAACAGTTCGTTTTTAATGGTTTTAAATCTGGAACATCAGTTTTAAACACAGGACTGCTCCTGGGCTGCGTTTTGTCTCCTGTCCTCTTCTCTGCCTACACCAACAACATCACCTGCAGCAGAGAAGGAACACAACTTTTTAAGTGCGTGGATGACATGGCCCTGGTGGCCCACATGAACGACACCCAGGCTCTGTCTGAGTACCAGCAGACAGTCAGCAGTTTGGTCCAAACCTTCTCTGACATGTACCTGGACCTCAACATTGCCAAGACCAAGGAGCTGTGCTGTGGGGGCAAAGACAACTCTCCATCACCTCTGTTAACACCCATCAGCATCCATGGCCAAGAGGTGGAGCAGGTAACAGGTTTTAAATATCAATTTTAAATATCTAGGAACTGAAATTGACACCTGCCTGTCCTTCAAACAACACGCTGATACAGTCTATAAAAAAGCCCAGCAGCGTCTCCACCTGCTCAGGAAACGTAGGGCTTTCTGTGTCAGTAAAGACATTTTAACTGTAAAGCCAGGAAAGACCAGGAAATCCAACATGATCACAGAGGACCCCTCCACCCGCTTTACACCTCCTTTCAATTGTTACCTTCAGGGAGACGTTACAAAGTCCCACTGGCCCAGAAAAACATCTACGAGAAATCCTTCATTCCCGCTGCCATAACCGTTCTGAAAAATATTAAATAGGCACAACTCATCTCACCATTTTCTTTGTAAATTGAATGTTTTGTTTGTTTTAAATGTTTTAATGTTTTTTCTTAATGTTTTTATTTTAAAAGTGGACCCTTGAGCCTGTTAAAGAAGGATTTCTGACACTGGGACAGACAATAAAGTTCTATCTATCTATCTATTTATCTGCATGCCTGCCTGATGTTATTTACCTTATTTAAATGGTGGCATGTCCTTTCTGTATGAATGATTTCAGTATGATATATGAGAGGTGTTAGTACAATGTGTGAATGACTTTAATTTCATGTGTCTGTGAGACGGTAATTTTGAATAATGTCTCAAGCAGCCCCTCCGCCCTGATGTGCAAAGCATGTGCACACGCAGGTCTCCACTAATTTACCCTCCATCCAGCTGATAAAACTGAGATAGCAAAGTTTGATTGTAATTTTATTTAAAGTTTACAGCTATTCATTAACATTTCTGCTCTATCAAACATTTCTGTGGTCTAGCGTAGATTTTATCTGCATCTGGTTCTCCTAAAAAACATTTTCCAAGCTCAGCTTCTGATCGGTTGTTAATGTGTTTAATTGAGAGCAAAGCTGCATTCATCTCTCACTCTTGGTAACTCAGTGTGACAATAGTTCACATTACTGCACATCACAACTTGTTAAATAGTCTAGTCTTTTTCTTTTCTTTTCTTTTTCTTCCCCGCCACAAAAACTCTTCAAGCCAGAGATCCCACATGGTGCCTGAAATTTGGGAGCCCCCCAGGGGGCATGGAATTTTTTTTCTTTCACATTACCAGCAATAAGTTTCTAGATACCTGATCTAGAAATGTCTTCAATATCAGTACCAATAACGATACCAACATCGGATCGGTGCATCCTTTAGTTAGAATGGAAAGTCAATTGAGCGCATTCCCATTAACACAGCAGCTCCAGGTGACCAACTTTTTTGTTACAGCTATGTAAAAATTAATGAAACAGAAAAAAATAAAATAAAAGAAATAAAATATTTCGAGCAGTTTTTTTGCAAATTTGTGACAACAGGCATCAGTTTTTATTTTTACCAAAATACAAAAAAAAAAAAAAAAAAAAAAAAAATTGTTGTGTTTAGTGAGTTTTGTATATTTTTAAGAAAAGAAAAAGAAAATGAATAAATTTTAAAAGTTGTAGTCAGCAGGAAATGGAGGTTTCTGTGTTTTCATCTAAGGCTGAACATTGACTCCACCCTTATCAGCTGAGGCCAGATGATAAGGGTGGAGTGACACTGCTGCTGTGTGTGAAGCTGCTGCACACAAACACCCACAACTATCCAATCATCAGCAGACGTCCCGGGTGACGCATCTATCTGCTGGTCAACAAGCATCCGGAGGAGAAGATATGTGAGGTGTTCACCATAACACTGCCAGTTACCACCAAACACCAGCACAGATGACCGGTTACTTACTGAGGTATGGAATTCACAACTCATTTGTCATAATATCTGATTAATTAGCATATTGAGCTGTGCTTTGAATTTTAGATCATTTCTGTTCAGCTGTGAACTCTCATGGAAAGCCTCAGTTTGGGATTTGTAACCAGGAAAACATGGCAAAATCAGGAGACCATGGTGAGTTCAGAGCTTTCTTTAACTCCTAATAACATCTGCATAAGTTACCTTCTTCATGCCTTTATTTATGTTTATTAAAAAGAAAAGAATTTGCTCATTAAAAACTGAAACTTCATCCAGCTGACCGCACTAAGAAGTGATATGTAGTTATTGTCAGGTCTGCATCTCTGGCTGATCAATAATCATCACGTTCATGTGCAGCGGAGAGGTTCCTGCAGGAGATCAGAGCTCAGCTTGTCTCTGAGGGGGAACCTGCCGGAGCCATCATGGAGACCTGGATGTCTCTGACACCACAGGAACAAGTCAGGCTGCTGCTTCAGATTCTGCAGGGAAAAACATCACCTGAAGAGACACGTTCAGACCAGGACCCAGAGCCTCCAGCTGAGCGAGGTAAACTCAAGTTTCGCAGATGGTCTGCACACTAAAACGTTTCCAACATCAAGCTCCAAGTTAACACCTGAATTTGTTCACAGTTATATAAAAACTAAATATACATAGTACAAAATGAAAATAAATCAATTAAAATACAATTAAACATTAAATAAATGACTGACAATAAATAAAGACAAA
Source organism: Melanotaenia boesemani (assembly GCF_017639745.1). NCBI lineage: Eukaryota > Metazoa > Chordata > Actinopteri > Atheriniformes > Melanotaeniidae > Melanotaenia > Melanotaenia boesemani. Next base: position 29,566,673 of record NC_055696.1, on the reverse strand, counting down.
TAAATACATAAATAATAGTAAATAAATAAAATATATCAATAAAATAAAAAAAGGCTGGAAGCGGTTGATAAAATGATCTGTAAGCAGTTTCTGATGTCATACTGTAGGTCTGCAGGGATTTAAATAAAATGTGTCCACATCTCCACTGGCAGCTAAATGCTGCTTCTCCATGTTTAGTCTGGACTCTGGTCTAGATTCTGGTCTGGACGCTCTGACCTGAGTCATCTGATCTTTGGATCTAAGAGCCCTGCTAGGTTTCTATTCTCTGAACACATGACGGATGTATTCTGGGTTTTAAAATCTAATCTGTGATTGAAATCAGTATAAAGTGGGAACCAGTGTAAAGATTTTAGTCCTGGTTAAAACTCCAGCAGCAGCATCTGGATAAGCTACAGATGTTTAATGCTCTTTTTGTGAAGTCTTGTTAAAAGACCAGTACAGTAATCCAGTCCGCTGGAGATGAATGTATGGATGAGTTTCTCCTGACTAAACTTTTAATTCTGTTGATGTTTCTGAGGTGGTAAAAAGCTTCTTAGTGAAAGCTTTGATGTGGCTGCTGAAAATCATGGTTGTTCAAAAATAAAAGTTTGAAATAAAACGAATGAAGACAGGATGTCTCGACAGTATAAATTACCCTATAAAAGTATATTACCTTGTTAATACAGGTAAGATAATTCAACAGTTTAAATGCCCCCATCAAAATATGCTACTTTATATTGTATATTTATGCATTTAGGATCTCTCAACAGTATTAATTATGCAATCAAAGCATTCTACCTCATGCAGGTACGATGATTTCACAGTGGATAATTTAAATGACCCCATCAAAGAATGCTACCTTATAGAGCATATTATGCAGGTAGAACAATTCCACATGTAGATTAGTGAATGTAGATATTTACATAGTATGTTACAATGACTCAAAATAGTTTAAAGATATTTTTTTATTTACAACTTTTATGAACATGCATATAAATAAATAAAAATTAAGTTTATTTCAAACCATGAAAGTCTCACAACAGGCCACAGTTGTGACACCTCAACAGTATAAATTAGCCCATCAAAGTAAGCTACCTAATATATTTAAGGTAGGGTGATCTGACATAAAAATGTGCTACCTTATACTGTAGCCTATATTAGTGCAGGTGGGATGCCACGAGAGTGCATTAAATACACATATGAAATGAAAGTTATTAGTTTATTTTATGAGGTACAGCTGATGAAAGCCTCACACAACATGTACAGCTGTCAGACATGGACTTGGGGGAAGCATGGATTTAAGGGCGTGTCGTCACTCCATATTGAAATGATGCTTTTGTGTCGTGCGCATGTGCAGAAGGCATAGGTAGCATGTCTCAATTGGTAGGATGAAATGTTAGAAAACCTGTACTGTGCCAGAATTCTAGTGATGGGAGAAAGAAATGCGGGATAGACGTGTGCAAGGAGAACAAAAACAAAAAAACAAAACAAACAAAAAGAAGAACGCCAACTGTTGAATGGAGACCTCTTGCTGTCAACCACTGCCATCATTCAACCGTCATTGTTTCTCCAACGCTTTCCCTCTGTTGTTGTCAATGACACCAAAGTGTGCAGCTGCAAGCAATGAAACTAATATTGGCTCCAAATTAGTCTAGTAGTGGCATGTATGGAAAGCCTTACGGGAGCTGGTGCAGAAAATTAAAAGAAACGGATCGTTGTTTCTGCACTCTATGCTTTTGAAAACTGATAAGTTTTGTCATGGTGTAGGTTCAGTAGGTCACCTACGTAAAGCTGGCCCCAACGTTCCTGTCCAGCGACTATTAAAATAAAGGCCACTAGAGTCCACAAATCCTTCCAGCAAAATCCCCAAAAAAAGGACTTGGCCCTCTTCTCTTTTTACTATACACCTCTTTATTGGTGCAGTCATTAACTCTCATGGCTTGACTCTTTTCCTCTTTCCCCCCGGTGGTGAAAAGATCTACCAAACGCTGACCCACCCGCAGAGTTCTCGCTAACTTTTAAGAGCAAGCTAAAGACTCAGCTGTTTAAGGAGCATTTCCTCACTTATCTTAAAGGACTACTCCAATGCTTATTTGGAACTATTTAAAATGTTCTCAGTAGTCTTTAAATTGTAATTATAAAGTTTTTGGCAAAAAAGCCATTTTGATCAAATTTTTCACAAGATGTCCTCTAGTGTCAGATAAATGTCACATGGACATGTGAACAACATGAAAAACATGATTTTCACCAGAGTGGGTCTTTAACTCTTCTACTCGTCAGAATGAGTTAGAAAGATTTGTCCAGCTCTTTGGCACAACTCAGCACTGAATAAGCTACGTGCACTACTGTGTTGAAATCATGATCGTGTAATTAAACAAAGGACTATTGCAGGGAGGGGAAGGGGGAAAAAGAGCACTGCTTGTAGCACTACATGACAGCGCCTGGTCCAACTGGACTCACAGCAGGCTGACTAACACTTAATTATAACGTCCCATCTTGTTTGAATTCATGCTTGTGTTGTTCCTACTCTCAGATGTAAGTCGCTTTGGAGAAAAGCATCTGCCAAATGACTGTAGAATAGAATAGAATAGAATAGAATAGAAAAATATAAATCTGAAAATAACCCCGAAACTAAGGAAATAGTTGAGCTTCCGGGTTGACTACATCAGTCCCACGGTTCAAAATGAGATCCTGACTTTATTGAGCCACTCAACAGTGTGTGAGACTGTGTTTCCTTTTTTTGATATTTTAGTTGTTATTGTTTCTGCTTAGGTCCGAAAGAAATTCAGAACTGATCATATTATTCTGTAATGTAGTTAATCATGAGATGATTTATTGCTTTAGTTCAAAAGCAGAAACTGCCATGAGTCTTCAAAAGATGTAGTTTATATTCAGATGTTTTTTTATTTGTCTATTTATTTATTTTGACATATTTTACATTTGCATTATTTGTCTTCTTAAAGGCAGAAGGCATAGGTCAAGCCACTTTTCTTTATCTTGATTAATTCTGCAAATCTGTCCTGTCACATTTGAATAAAATGTGGATGTATTTAGTGTTGTGTCATTTCTATGTTAATTTAATTTAATATTTTAAACATTTAATAAAATGTATTGAATTTAATAAAAATTTAATAAGAACTTCTAAGAAAAAGCCAAATAGTTTTAAAATGTAAGCTTTTTCTTCGAAATCTATGTTTAGAAGTTCAAGGAAAGCTGCCACTTTGAGCTAGTTTAGCCAGAGCATAAACGTTAGCAACTGTTAAACAGCTGTTAGCATGAAACATGCTCATTTTATCCTTTATTTCCCATGCTTGTTTTTATGTTAGATTAACTAAACATGCATAATCCATTAACTCACTTGAAATGGCAGCACCTGTAAGATATCCTCCTGTTTAAATGGTTTCTTTCAAATGTACATGAACAGTTAGCTAAACAGCTGCTAGCATAAAACATGCTCATTGTATTCACACTTTTTTGCTTACTAATAGCGGGTTAAGTGAACAAACTTAATAAAAACTTCTATATAATTTTCCCATACTTGTTTATTTAGTAATGTCAGCATAATAAACAATCTAAATCTATTAACTCACGTGAAATGGCGCTACATGTAAGAAATCCAATACTAATAGCAGGTTAAGTGAACAAATTTAATAAGAACTTCTAAGAAAAAGCCAAATATATATGAGTGTGTGATGCCCGCCGGCTTATCAGCCAGCCAGGAGAGAGTTGCAGGACGTGCTGGAGACGCTGACAGTGGAGGATGCCCAGCACCCGCCTCCCCTGATCCCTGATTGGCTGCCTTACCACTCACTTCCCAAACAAGCTGTCCAATCCGGAGAAGAGGCCTCCTTTAAGACAGAGTCATCACCATCATTCGGGGCAGCTGTGGACTGTGGGACACATGCCTGCCAGTTTGAGAAAGATTGTGGATTGTGTGGTTTAAGAGACTTTTCTGTGCGAGTTAGAGAGTTGGTTTAGTGATAAATACCTTTTTGTGTTCTGAGTTTTAGTACCATCCCTGCCTGAAAGAAGGAGGTTTTTTTTGTGTTTAGTTTATTAGGAGTTTGGTTTTGTTTTGATAGAAGTCCGCCTGAGAGCGTGTGTTCATTTTGTTTGTTAATTAGTCCGCCTGTACGCGTGTAGCCCGTTTTGGGGACATTTTTGGTTTATTTGTTTGTTTTGTTACTAAGTAGAGTTAAGACTAATTGTTAAATACCCGACAGGGACACTTTGAGTTTGTTTATTTTGTATTATTTGCCGGTTAAGGGTTGTTTGTGTTTTGGAACCCATTTTTGTTAATAAACTTTATTGTATTTCATTTACCCTTGGTCCGGCCATTCCTGTGTTACAGTCCTTTTGACCCCTGGACGTAAAGGGGGACGTAACATAGTGGGGGCTCGTCCGGGAGATTTTTGTAATATTATATATTATTGTATATCACTTTATTAGATAAGTGTGTGTGTGTGTGTGTGTGGCGCGTGGTTTGAGTACCCATCGTGGTGCGAGTGGTTGCTCTTACTGCTGCGTGTTTGTGTGGCTCTTTTCAGGCACGGTAGGTGGAATTGAACTCAGTTTTGTTGGCATTGTACAGGTAAGGTTAATTGTAATTTTGTGACATGGCTATGCGGCGCACTCCGTTTGATCTGGATCGGTTCATAGTGGAACCGACTCTGGATTGTCTGGAGGCGTGTCGGAAGGATGATTTAGCCTTAGTAGCTGACCACTATGACATTCCAAGGCCGAAACAAATGCGGAAAAATGAGTTAATGTCATTAGTGGTGGCAGGCTTGGTGGAACGGCAGGTGCTTCAGGTGCCTGCAGTTGCTGGGAAATCGGAGGATTCTCCTGATGAGGCTGTTCCCTCCACCAGTGTCTCAAACCGCGCATATACGCGAGTGCACTGGAAGGTAGTGCGTAGTGCACACTAAGCACTACCTTCTGTAGTGCACACTATCATGAGTCAGTGCTGATCCAAATTGAGCACTAACGTTTTGAACTTACCGGTAGTGACGTACCAGCATTTGACGGCGATTCTTCTCCTTCTTTAATTTACAGAATGAATGTCCAACTCTTGATTTTACTTTCTTTTGTTTACTCCTCAATTAATAGCACCTGTAAACTTTGTCGCATTCAAGGCCAACCCAGGATCCTCCTCCGGCTGCACATGAATTAGAACGTATGCTTTTTTATTTTAAGGTATATGACCCTCCTACATGCTGCCTAATGGCAGCGCCAATCCATTAATATACGTTTTTTTTTTTATTTTTTTTTTTTAGGACAATCCGTCCAAGTTCTTCCAAAATCACATTCACATACGTGTTTGCATGTCATCATACTTTTATGCTATTAAATGCCTTTTAAAAGGCCTCATTAGTGAAACAAAAAACCGCGGCCTCCACTGTATTAATCTACCTCAGTTGATAATAGAAACCATCAGCACACGTTCATGTGTCTTTGCATGTCTCCCCATACCTGTTAGTATAAAGAGCAGTTTAAAACACTAATAAAACAGCTTTTAAATATGCAATGATATCGTCACTGAATTAAAGTACTTTACATTATACATCTGTTCTCAGTGGTGTTTACACTGATACAGTTAACATCTGGCAACAGGAAACAGCTTATACTAGAAATCATCATTTAAAATATGAAATGCAGCAATGAAGAGGCTAAAACACAGGGATACAGAAAACATTTTATTTAAAATTTTTCTTACAACATTTCTCTCTTGTTGGCTCCTCTTCTCCACAGCAGCGTCCTAGCCCCCAGGTTGTGCACATTCATCGCACAAGTGTGTACATTTTTGCTTGTAAGCTAATTAGAAAAAATGTTTTTAATATAGAAAAAGTCAGGAATTCAACAGGACGTTATTGTGGGAAAAAGGTTTTATGTGCTCTGTGCAATAATGTGCTGAAATTTCAGATAAATTACAGGTGCGTCCATTGAGGAACACCTTAAAAATGTTCAGCTGCAGGATTTTTAGAAGTCTGTTTTCTAATTTTTTTTTTTTTTTTTTTTACCTTACTGTTACTCCATGTGGAAAAAATGAAACCCATCAACATTCAGATGTCATGACAAGAAACAAACAGTTTTTGTCCATCTGTACTAAAAAAGGATTTTCATTCTGTTATGCTAGTTTTTCTTTCATGACACTCAGCTACAGTATTTCTTTTCTTGTCCTCAGTTCTTCATCAATATGATAATTTGACTTTACTGTGGAGTTTTACCTTTTTCCATAATCTATAATAAAAAATATAAAACAGATTCAGTTTGATAGTGATTGTTCTGTCCCTGTTGTTGTTGTTGTTTGTTCAACAGAACAGAGACAAGGGAGCAGCAGGATGCTGGAAAAAGATGGGGAAACCAAAATGGAAATAATGGAAAAACAAAGACAACTAATTAGTCAAATAATTGAAGACACTAAGAAAGTTTGGGAAGAGACACAAAGAGAAAGAAAAGAAACAAGTCACTTACTGAAGACGAAGATGGAGCTGCAGCAGGACGCCAGCAGATTGACATCTGAAGATTATGATTCTGTGAAAATCAAGCTCCAGAAATTTCACGAAAACATGGGAAAACTTTTGGATAACCTGGAAGTTAAATTAACATATATCCAATCAGAAAGAGCTCAGTTAGAAATAATGAAATTGGAAGTGAAGACAGAGAGAGAAAACATGGAGAGAGACAGGAAGCTGGTTAAAGCAGAAATGGATGCCATGACGAATATAAGGAAGAGTGCCGACCAGAAAATGAAAGAACTTGATGGCAAGTTACAAATAATAAGGACAGAGATTAGAGAGTTGGAAGTCATTAGCAGTGAAGTTGAGATAAAGAAAAAAGACCTTGTAAAAATGATAAGAAAGAGCAGGCAAAAGAAGGAAGATATTAGCAAGCTGAATGAGAAAAAGGAAGAAGTTCTGGAAGAAATGGGAGACAGAAAAACCCAAAGTGGAGTGCAGAGATCAGAGCTGGAAGCCATGGAGGATATAACAGAACTGCAGCAGCACAATAGAAGCAGAGAAATAACGTCTGAGAACAATAACATGACCTCTGACATGCAGATGGAGGATCCAGATGAAGAGGAAATCCAAGAAATTTTTCATACGAAGCAGTGCTGGAAGAACTTAGAAGAAGAAAGGAGCCAAATGAAATGGATGAATTTCCAAGTGATGAAGAAGCGACGGGAGCTCAGCCACCAGCTGGAGAAAACCACCAGAGAGAGGGATGAGTTAGAAATCATGAAGATAAAATTACTCCACCAAAAACAGGAAGTTGACAGAAGAATGGACAATATAATCCACACAGCTATGACTCTGACTGAAATAAAAGATAACATGAAAAAATGTGCTGCAGAAATGAACCTCACAAAAACAGAAATCATCAAAACCCAAAAGGAGGTGGAAGAGAGCAACAGCGAAGTCAAAAACTTTAAGGTAAGTCTGTGTAAGTTTTGTTTTTTTTAAACTGGTTTATCCACAGCAGCAGATCATCAAATCAGAAAGAAACGTACCTCTTTCACCTGATACCATACTGTGAAAGTGGATAATAAAGTCTTATCTTATCTTATCTTATCATCAACATGACAGAAATGTTCTTTAATCACACAGTACAAGAAATCCATCACTTTATTTAAAGGCGATAGCTACAACGTTTTCATCAAAACAATTCGTATTTCAAAAGTAATAACATCGAAAGAACATCTAGAGGGGTGCAGAAGAAAATTATTCATTTGAATGAAAAAATATATTACACTATATAAATAATTGTTTTATAAATTTTGATGGGTCCAAAATATATAAATATTTACATTTGGTTACAATGCCAACGTCTATTCTAAAGGATTCTAAGCCAATAGCATTAGTAGGTTGATGTCACGTGCAGCGAAGCTCCAGAATAGCCAGACCGATAGCACTGTTTATAAATGGCATCTACCCGCATAGACATAATAAAGATAAATTATGTCTATGTCTACCCGTTACATTTCTCAAATGAAAGCAGACCAAAAACGAAGCAGGACGAGGATGAACATTGGTCAAGCATTTGAGCGTTGGTGCAAACTGAAGGAAGAAACGGTGCTAAAAATTCACGCAGAGGTTGCCACTTTCTTTCTAGACAGGTAAGTAATACGTTTATTGCTAATTAATGTTTAGCCTTACTGTAACATTTGTAATGCTCATTAACGGTCAGTGGGTACTGTAAACTGGCACAGGTGTGTTGCAGCAGGTTTGTCCATGTTCATTTATGGTGAGTTTTTTCTTCTTACAGTTGTTTTCATTTCAACCTGGTGCTTAGTAAATGCGGTTAGCTTTAGCTCATCCTTTTTTTCAGCAGAAATAAGTACAAATAAGTAATATAAACAATTACTTTCTAAGATTGTTTTGTATGAGAAAAATATTATCATAGATCTAGCCTAACGTGATTCACAGATCTAACGTGGTGCTGTTGAATATGTTTAGTGATGTCAGTTGAAGTGATTTCTGTCGGCTGATTTAAGTTTTTATGTTGATGTTTAAACAACAGAAGTTCCTGCAGTATTAAAATGGAAGCTGTTTGAGGTAAAAATGTAGCATAGCCACGGAAAAATTCTGCAGAGTTACTCTTTATGTATGATGAAGTGTTAACTTTCTGTTTGCATGCATTCTCATTGATCCTGTGAACTATTCATCAACTCTGTTTTCTTATTTTTCTGCCAGTGTGTTGTCTACAGGTCCTGCACTCCCAGCATCTGACTGACTCTCCACTGAAGCCCTTGGTCACCATGGAGGTCTACAGCATGTAGCAGCTAACGAAGACTTTTGGATCTGCTCTCATTGTTTTTCTTGTTGACAAATTTGCACATAGTTTGTACTGATTTTAGCACAATTGCACATTATATTCAGTGTTGAAACTGACGTGCAAAGATGTGAAATTCTCATTATATTACTTGAAGATTTTATGCCACAACTTCAGTGATTTTCTTATATCACGTGCATATTCTGTATTTTCTTTTAATGAAATTTATGTTTACTGTTGTGCTGCTACTGTTTATTCTGACTGAGAATTTCAATAAAAACTACTTATATGAAAAAGATAAAAACTGTTGAGCTTCTCATCCGGTTAACAATCATGTTTTCTATTCACTGTTTATCTCCACAAGATTTTTTTTATGTAATTAAAATTTTATGTAATTTTCATTATCAAAACTGACACTGGTTATTTATATGCTTAAGAGAGGCAACGAAGAGTCCAAAAAGACTTCAAAAATGCCATTGACATAGGGCTGGGCGATATGAACCAAATCTTATATCTCAATATTTTTTACCTGAATCCCGATATACAATATGTATCTCGATATATATATATATTTTTTTTTGTCAAATAACCAAAGAGACAGCTCTAATTTACAGCCTTTAGTGCTAAAAACACTTTTATTAAGGATCAGCAGCACATGTGCATTAAACCAGCTGACTGAAATTAAAGTACCTTTATATTAAATTAAATTCTCCTAAAACAAAATAAATTAAAAATCCTTTTCAATGACCATAATAAAAATACAGTTGTGCAAAATGCAAAAGAAAAGATGCTTTTAACTCAAAACAAGCTATCTCGATATAAACGATATTCCTTCCTTCTATACTGCGTCTGATTAAGTCTCGATATATTTAAAAATCTCGATATATTGCCCAGCCCTACATTGACACACATTATTCATGTTTGAACCATGTACAAAAACAAAAAATCTTGCACATTTTTGCTGCACACATGGTATGAAAAAAAGCTTCCAACTGTCTGACTGTACACACACATCGTCATATGTCTTATCCTGTTATCAGCTGATCACCATCTCTCCAAAAAAGTATATTCATTAACATAACTTGCATAATAAAAACAACAGCAACAACAAACAAGACAAAAAAAAAAAACCTCTCCTACTTGCCTTTATGAAAATGCTGAGAGCAAACATGAATGAAGGGAGATGGTGGTGAAAGTGATGTCCTTACCTCACTGCTGTGATCCAGGCCATCCGACGCCTCAGCTACATCCTCAACCTGCTGTTCAAAGCTTCTTTCAAAAGTGGGAAACCGAAAAACATCTAACATTGCAGCCTATTTTTCAACCTTTGTTGTGGCTTAGTGTGGCAGTCTTTCACACAACACGAGACTCCCATTTTATTAAAGATTATAATGCAGGCAAAGACGATGCACAGTTGTTTATAACAAGGATGCAACCAACATGGTGATCAACCCACAATGCACTGCAGTTATCACCTGACAAAGACCATATGCACACGGAAAGGATTTTATTAAATACTGCGAAAGACTCACTTGACATCTCTCCTCTATGTCCACATATGGATCTTTGGCGTACCTGGCAACTAGTAGAATCTAAGGTTGGAGCGAGAGCGAACGAGTGTGAGTGCGACACCTACTGGTGGGGAGGGGTTAAAATTGTAGCTATCACCTTTAATCAACTTGAATCTTTGAAGGATAATATGCCCAATAAAATTTATAATTATAAACACTTCTATGGTAAGTTATAACATCAGAGAACATCATAATCCTCATAGTTGTAATAATTAAAATAAAAAAAAAAGATATGTGTTCATTTTAACTTATTGCACTTGTTTAGAATTCGTGGTGTTAGAGAAAAAGTTCATTTTAACATCATTATTATTATCAGGTAATTTTATTGATTGCTAAAGCCTGGTTTCCTACAGTAAGTGGCATCATAAGTACTACAACGTTATTTTTTATGGTAACAGATTATAATTCTCTGTTTTGTGAAGGACAAGCTGAGATCCATAAAGGATTTAGTCAGCAGATGGATGACACAGTCGACTAGCAACAAAACTTTGTCAGCGAATCCATGGAATGAGAATCCCTGCAAGTCCCAGAAAGATGAAACATCGGGAATTCCAGGTAACAAACATGAAGCAGAAAATCAAATTGCAGAAGAAGCTGTGTCTCTAAAACACGGCATGATATCTGAAGATCATGAAGACGAGCAGCAAGATGACGAGGTCATCAGGGAAGAGTGGAGCTGTGTCTTGGAGACTCAGACAGATACCCAGGAAAAAACACTGATCGTCGATCAAGAAACAACCTTACTGGTAAATGTAAGGGAGAAGATTGAAATAGAAAAGCAAATATCTAAACTAAAGGAGCAGGAGGGAGAAATGAAGGTGAAAATACAGCATGATACAGAAAATATAATGGAACAAGGTAAAGAGATGAGAAGGCTGATGACAGAAATAGATGAGCTGCAGAGTCAGAGGCCAAACACCGAAACTCAAATCAGGGAAAAGCAAAATGAGGAGGGAGCCATGTTCAAAGAAATACAGCACAAATATGTTTTAATTTCAAGTACAAATGTTCTCAAACAAAAAATAATGCAGTTAGAAATGCAAGATGAGGCTAAACGAGAGCCCGACTGCATAAAACAAGAGTCAAAACAAGACGTGCAGACACAAACTGAGGGTACAGAGAGAGTTAACCATGAAAAGAAGCTGGAAAGCTCTGACTTATACAGACTTTGGTTAGAGATCTGCAGAACTCAAGACACCATAAGGATGGTAAAACTAGAATCTGGTTACCAAACTAAAATAAGTAAGTCAGATATGGAGAGTGAATATGGAGAAATTGAAAGAGTTCTTCAAGAAATGAAGGAGTTGCAGGAGCTTTTGAAAATGGTAAAAACTGCAATGGAGCAAAAAAAACTGAATGTCAGGGAAGAAATAAGAAGCATGAAAGCTGGGGTGAACAGAAAGAGACGAGAACTGGATCAAAGGTTAGAGAAAACTTTAAGAGAGAGGGATGAATTAGACATTTTGAAAATAAAAATACAGAGGCAATCTGAAGAGACTCAGCAGAAGATGGAGAAAATAGAAAAATACCGAAGCTCCATAAAGAAAATGGCTGCCAAGATCAGAGAGAAAAATGAAGAAATGGACTTTAATATAAGGGATATGGAAATAAAACTGAGGATGGTTCAAGACCTGAACAGTACGGTTGAGGCTACAAAACAACAAATGGAACATATTTATCTTTTAATATCAAAAGAGTGGGCTGAGCTGGGAAAATTCAGGTCTGATGTCAGAAAGCAAAAGGAAAGGGAATATGTGGTTGTGAGGGAAAAGACACAAACAGAACCAGAAAATAGTGACACTGAGCTGCCAAAAGATGGAATAAGTGAGGAAGAACAGGTTCAAAAACAAGAAAAGGAAACAGAGAGGGTGGATGCAAGAATATCACAGCATCAAACTGCAGCCGAGGCACAAAACATGGACATTTTAACAGAAAATTCTAAACGACAGCAAGAAGAGCTGCACCTGATTAAAAGAGAAATGAGGGAAATTGAGGTGCTGAAGTCAGAGCTGCAAATAAAGACACGAGAAAATCAACAAGTTCTTAGAAAAACCACAAGACAAAAGAAGGAAAATGAAATGATATTGAATGAAATCAAAGAGAAGACAATGTCTCTGAGGAGAGAGACCAAAAAGAGAAGAAGAGAATTAGACCGAAGGCTAGAGAAAACTTTGAGAGAAAGGGATGCACTGGAAGTGTTGCGATTAAAGATGAAGCAACCAAATGTTGAGCTGGTTGTGAAAAAGGTCAGTGTACATGAAAAGACTTCTGTCATTAAAGTACACAGCGAAATTGACTCTGAACATTTGGAAAGGACGGACATAGCCAGTCTCAGGGAGGAAAGTGAAGTCATAGACACCAGCTCAAAGCTTGCAGATTCTATCAATGATGTTCACAACATAAAACAACAGATCTGTGTTCATTTGGAAACAATCAGGAGAGAAATTAAAATTTTGGAGGAAGTAAATGTTCATTTAGGAAAACAAAGACAAGAACTTCAAACACTAAAAGCTCATAACATGAACATGAGGGAAAACATGAGCAGATTAAACTCTCAAATAAAGAGGACCATGCATGCAGAAACACGTGTAAATGAAATGGTCCAGATTAACTCTGAAATCCAAAGACAAAAAGAGGGACTTGATATCAGTCTGGAAAAGCTGAAAAGAGAGAGAAATGAAATGGAGGTGTTAATGACTGAGTTGGAGATTAAGAAAAGAGAAAATCAACAGATTGTTAGAAAAAACATTCGAAAAGAGCAAGAAGTTCAACGAGTGTGGGACGAGATCCAAGCAGAAAAAGATGCCCTCAAGAGAGAAAGTCAGCGGAAAAAGAAGGATCTGGACCAGAGACTGGAGAGGATCATAAGAGAGAGGGATGCAGTAGAGATCATGAAGCTAAAGTTCAAAAAAGAAGCAGAAGAATTCAGAATGATGGAAAAGAAGACATCAGCAAAAACACAGTTTCCCAAACAAACTGAAAAGCATGATGTACTGATTCAAATATGTATTGACAGACATGAGAGAATCAAGACACAGACTGATGTTATAACTGCGGTGATGGAGAGCTTAAAACAACAAATCCAGATTCAGGCAGAAATCATTACAACCTCAAGGAAAGACTCGGAGAGTATCAGAAGTGAAATGAAGGGAATAAAGACCATCATTGTGTCTGCGTTAAGGATTATTAAAGCCAAGAAAATGGTTTTAGAAGAAGCAGAAAAGCGTGAAAAGGAAGAAGATCAGACAATCACAAACAAATCCAGTGTTTTAGACGAGAAAGAGACCGAACTGGAAACAGAGGCAAAAACATTTAAACCTAAAATGATGATGCTAAAAACTGAAAAACACAGAGCAGATGACAAGGAACGACAACACCATGAAACTGATGAAAATGACAAATTAAAGACTAAAGGGAGAAATGAAAGCAACCTGACAGATTATGAAGACCAAATAATAAAACAAAAAACATACAGCGAGAAAGAGAAGGGTGAAAAGAAGGAATTGGAAGAGGAGAAAGCAGTAAAATTTGGTAAAACAAAAATGAAAACACACACCAAAAAGAAAGTAGATGATGTGATTAGAAAGACATGTATTAAGGAAACAGAAAAACTGGACTTGAAAGAAATTGAATCTGGAATCCAGAATCAATATGACATGTTAGAACAAGCAAGACAAGCATTGAAAGACGAAAGAGAACAAATGGAAATCATCAAGACTGAACTAGAAAAGAAGAGAGAAGAAGCAAACAGTCTGTTTGAAGATATAATTGGAGAGAAAAGAAAACTCAATGACCTCAACCTTCATGTCAAGACTCAAAGACAACAACTTGAGGATGCCATGGAAACAATGGTCTTGAAAGAAAAAGAAAGACAAATCCAACATGAAGAATTCACAAGACAAACACAAGAACTGGAAACCAAAATGAAGAAAGTTGAGGCAGACAGACAAGAGTTGGACGCTCTTGTGGAAAGTACCAACACAATGAAAGAACAGGTTGAAACTGACATGATTAACATCCAGGAAGAAAAAGAACAGGTCAGTCAAATAAAGATGGACATCGACAAAGACAGAGATATGCTTCTATCTGAGAAAGAAAGACTAGAGGAAGAATGGTCCCAGCTGAAAATGAGAGAAGAACAACTTTTGAAGGACATGGCATCAACAGAAACTCTCAAAATGAAACTTCAACAACTCAAAGAAAGAAAGACCGACAACTTCAGACAGAGAATGGTCCAATTACAACAGAATAATGAAGGTGTTCAGAAGTTGTACAATGTATTGGAAGAAAAGCTTGTAGACTTTGATCAACAGAAAGAAAACATGGTTTCTTACACTGAGACATTGGAAAAACAAATGTTGGCCCTGAGAAGTCTTCTGTTGGACGCAATCACACAGAGAGAAGCCATGGATAACCAACGGACGCAAATGATTGAGTTTGATCAACCACGTGCTGATGAGCTAAAAGAAAGGATTAAACAAGACAGAGAGGATCTGGATAGAGAGACTGACATGATGCAGAAAGAGAAACTGGATTTGGAGAAAATGAAGGCTGAAATCCAGAATCAATATGACATGTTAGAACAAGCAAGACAAGCATTGAAAGACGAAAGAGAACAAATGGAAATCAACAAGACTGAACTAGAAAAGAAGAGAGAAGAAGCAAACAGTCTGTTTGAAGAGATAATTGGAGAGAAAAGCAAACTCAATGACCTCAACCTTCATGTCAAGACTCAAAGACAACAACTTGAGGATGCCATGGAAACAATTGTCTTGAAAGAAAAAGAAAGACAAATCCAACATGAAGAATTCACAAGACAAACACAAGAACTGGAAACCAAAATGAAGAAAGTTGAGGCAGACAGACAAGAGTTGGACGCTCTTGTGGAAAGTACCAACACAATGAAAGAACAGGTTGAAACTGACATGATTAACATCCAGGGAGAAAAAGAACAGGTCAGTCAAATAAAGATGGACGTTGACAAAGACAGAGATATGCTTCTATCTGAGAAAGAAAGACTAGAGGAAGAATGGTCCCAGCTGAAAATGAGAGAAGAACAACTTTTGAAGGACATGGCATCAACAGAAACTCTCAAAATGAAACTTCAACAACTCAAAGAAAGAATGACCGACAACTTCAGACAGAGAATGGTCCAATTACAACAGAATAATGAAGGTGTTCAGAAGTTGTACAATGTATTGGAAGAAAAGCTTGTAGACTTTGATCAACAGAAAGAAAACATGGTTTCTTACACTGAGACATTGGAAAAACAAATGTCGGCCCTGAGAAGTCTTCTTTTGGACGCAATCACACAGAGAGAAGCCATGGATAACCAACGGACGCAAATGATTGAGTTTGATCAACCACGTGCTGATGAGCTAAAAGAAAGGATTAAACAAGACAGAGAGGATCTGGATAGAGAGACTGACATGATGCAGAAAGAGAAACTGGATTTGGAGAAAATGAAGGCTGAAATCCAGAATCAATATGACATGTTAGAACAAGCAAGACAAGCATTGAAAGACGAAAGAGAACAAATGGAAGTCAACAAGACTGAACTAGAAAAGAAGAGAGAAGAAGCAAACAGTCTGTTTGAAGAGATAATTGGAGAGAAAAGCAAACTCAATGACCTCAACCTTCATGTCAAGACTCAAAGACAACAACTTGAGGATGCCATGGAAACAATTGTCTTGAAAGAAAAAGAAAGACAAATCCAAGACGAAGAATTCACAAGACAAACACAAGAACTGGAAACCAAGATGAAGAAAGTTGAGGCAGACAGACAAGAGTTGGACGCTCTTGTGGAAAGTACCAACACAATGAAAGAACAGGTTGAAACTGACATGATTAACATCCAGGGAGAAAAAGAACAGGTCAGTCAAATAAAGATGGACGTTGACAAAGACAGAGATATGCTTCTATCTGAGAAAGAAAGACTAGAGGAAGAATGGTCCCAGCTGAAAACGAGAGAAGAACAACTTTTGAAGGACATGGCATCAACAGAAACTCTCAAAATGAAACTTCAACAACTCAAAGAAAGAATGACCGACAACTTCAGACAGAGAATGGTCCAATTACAACAGAATAATGAAGGTGTTCAGAAGTTGTACAATGTATTGGAAGAAAAGCTTGTAGAATTTCAACATGATATCAAGAGATTTCAGCATAAAATTCATTCTATATTCATTTCCACATTTGAACAGATGTCAGAAACTGAGAGCTATGACATGAGCAGTTCTAAGTTGATGCAACAAGAGAAAGACAATTTATTGATAACACATTGTGACAAGGCTTCACAAACTGAATTGTTGTATCATGACGATGCAGAGAAAAATGACTGGAATAGCTATGACGAATTAGAGCTTGAGAGGTACATTTCAAGGTGTCATGAGTCTGATCATACATTTGAGGAGAAGCAGAAATCTACTGAAGATAAAGTTAATCTGATTGTAGACACCAGTTTAAAGAAACATGAGAGGGAAGGTCCTCCATCAGATCAAAAGGAACCGACAAATGTATGGAATGAGAGGCCTTCAGCCACAATCAAGATGTTCAAGCAAGAAGATGCATTCACCAGTGAGGAAAAAAGAGACTGCTTGCGAAAGATATGGAAAGACACCCGGATAGAACGACAGGAGATCAGTCAAATGAAACACAGGGGCCAGGAGATCAAAAACAATTTGGAGAAAAGACTTAAAGTCGTCAATAGGTTTGTTAAGAGAACATTGTTTCACAAAGAGAAGACATCAATGGAGAAGCAAGCACCAACTGAGGACATATTGACTAAAAGTGACTGGGACAAAGACAGAAAATCACTCATCAAAAAATATGCTGAGCTTCATCAACTTAAAGTCCACATGCTTAGTGAAATGGAAAACCTCTATGTCACAGAAAAGGTTTCTAAGACAGTGACAACCACTGAAAAAGCTAACCAGACATCTCAGGAGGATCTGACCCCATGTAGTGCAGTCAGAGAAGAAGAAATGAGAGTCGAGGTAACTGAGGCAGCTCCAGAAGCATCAAGTGGACTTTTCCGTCAACTCCAGCATTATTGCTGTCGCTGCTGTTGCCGCTGTTGTTCCTGCCAAAAACATGCATGCTCTGCTGAAAAATGAAAGGCACTGTCATCCTCCCCTGGTTTATTTCCTGTCTTTTTAGACAACAAGTGATTCTGTTTATACCGGATACCTGAACGTTATCAGTCTGCTGTTACATTTAATTATTTCAACAATCCACAAAATATTTACACTTTTTAAATTTAGTCCTCTGACTCCAAATATCAAGTATATCAATATAAAGTTTTTATTGTGTTCATGTTTCATGCTTTAAAACATATAGAATTAGAGCAATGCATTTGTTTGCTGATATAAAGGTCAAGGTGTCCCTGATAAGAAAAGGAGAGAGTTGTGTACTCAGCTAGTTTAAAAGAGAATGCTTACTTTTGACTTTGCAGTATGAAATATAATTAAATTTAATTTTAAGTTTATAAGAAATGAGATGGTGAGATTATTGTTGATGTAACTTGATGATTTTCTCCTTTCTTTCTTTCTTTCTTTCTTTCTTTCTTTCTTTCTTTCAAAAACAATTAAATGATTATCTAAACTAACTACAACCCTGAAAGATTTGCATGTAATAAAATTACGTTTAAATAAAAATATGTTGACAATCAGTCTTAAAAAGAGTATATGTTGAATAAAGTACTTCTTTGAATAGAACTGCAAAGTATCCATTCCTTTTAATTATTTAAATTTGTCCGCATTACCTAGTTATAGTGTAATCTGCTTTGGTCTTGTGCTCAAAACACCAAAACAGAATTTCAAGAGTTTGTTAGAAGAGTAAGAAATCATGGTCTATGAAAGTTAAAGTGTAAATATTATATAATAATTTTATTTAAACTTTTTCTTTTATATTTCTTAGCTTTAAAAATTTGGCATATGTTTGGATTTAATCAGGAAGAAATGTTTCTCAGGACTGCCCTGAACTCTATTTCCATAACCTTCTTGTTTGCTAAGGTATATGAATATTCTAATTAAACATGATCATAAATAAACTCCAGAAGAAAATCCACAAATGTGTTGTATAATCTCTTATTTTACTATCCACAAATATCTGTTGTGTGAACAAAAACGCAGAATAATGTACAACTTAAAGGGACATTCTGTAACTTTTTCTGTTTCTGTTGTTTACTGGCCAAAATCAACATCTTGCATGTATGTGTCATCATTGGTGTATTATGACCCCCGCTAATGATCTGACACATTCTTGTGAGCAAAGAATTTTACACTTGTTCATACCAAGTGGCAAACTCCAGCGGTGAAATGTGAAGTCTATGTGGAAGTGCAAAAAATTGCAGTTCATCCCTCATCCACTAGGGGCTGGTTCCAAAATTGAGTCAATCCCATAGACTCCCATGTTAAAAAGACCAACTTCACAGCAGAAATAAACATGTTTAAAGCCTGGTACAAAAATCCATTTTTGATTAATAGGTCAAGTTTACCTTCATGACAATTGTGAGGGGGGTGAATTTTTTTCTAACTAATCCATTTGGATGTTATTTAATCTTGGAATTAATAATTAGGGGCGTGTCCTTTTGACTGACAGGTATCCAGCATCCGCAGAGAGAAGGAAGAGTGTAGCACAAAGGCGGTTTGTAGCCAGCTAACAGTGCACCTTAACTTTAGGAGTTTGATAGACGGCAATCATCCACCCCCATGCTCACAGCCCCCTCTCAGCACCGACAAATAGCACCAACCACACGTTTTCCCTGCGAGCCAGCGGGAGAAGATACACAAGAGCAGTTTCATAGAAATAAATAAAATAATAAATTAATAAAAACAAGATGGAAATTAATATTTTACTTGATCCCTTCAGATACATTATTATGGTGACTCACTGACACATGAATTTATATTTCCTCCAGATTAACCCGTCTAATTGCTGCTCCAGGATCTGATAAGATGGTATTTCTCTCATTTTTACACCTGAAGTGGGAGAAAGTAAAACCTTCTGCTGCCAGAGGTGTAAATGCCAACAAACTGATCCTTCTGTTTATGTAAATACTGAGCGGCAGTTTCCCTGGTTGGTTCTGTGGTGAGATGCAGGCTGCAAGTCCCCTAATTTCCTGAAAAAGTGTGTGTGATTTGCACTAAAACTGTACATGTGTCTTTGGGTCCTGATTATTTTAATTTTGTTCATAACTGGTTTGAGTTAAGGTTTTTGATAACCCTGGTACAATATTCAAATTTATAGTGAACAAGAACAGAATCTTTTAAGGGTACAAACTGAAGGCCTGATTTATATTTTAGTCAAGCAAACCAAAGATCTGAAATCTGTCTGAAAAGAGATGAATCAATAAATAAATTGCTTAGAGGGAAAATTCCTAAACCTTGAAAAATGCTGATGAATAAATGGATATTAAATTAAATTAAAGGAGCTCCTCTTTTACCAGTAAGCAAATGTGACTATATGGAAAATTAGTTTAAAGAGAGAAAACATTAAACACTGAAACAACAAACGTACGTTGATATGGATAAAATTATTTTTAGGTAATTGTTATCTCTGTAACAACACAGGAAAAGTGCACTAAAAACTAATACAGAAAGGTACCGGAAGAGAATTAAACCTATTTCACATCCATGGATATTTTAATCTGATTCTCTTATAAAAGAGAAGAGAAGGATTTGTAAAGTCTAACAGAGGAAAAAGCTGCTCGAGCAAATTTGGTTGATGATGGACACATTAATAAATAAATAAATAAAAAATCAAATTGGTTTTATGTCATCTTGGATTTCAAAGCATTGAAATCTCTAAAACAAATGATTTGGCCTTTCTGTGCAGGACGTGTGACATGACTGACAAAGTTCTCTGACCTGAACGAACAGACCGACGTGTCTTTGACCTTCTCCTCCCAGCAGGTTTTTCTCCAGGCTGCTGCTCTAACTGCTTTCAGAAAAGGTTGATTGCTGTGTTTCGTAATACAGTAAACTCCAGGGTTCGGTTGTACAAGAATTTGAATGTTTTATGTATAATTTTACTCTTATCTGGGATTATGTAAAATATTAAAATAAAATGGAAAATATATCAGTTTGTTGGTAAATTAAGTTTTCCACTATGCATCCTATGGTTACAGGTGTAAAATAATTACAAAAAAGGCAAAAGAAGCATGGGTTGTTAATAAAATTAGTCTCATTTAGTCATTAATTAACTAATTATCATAGAAGTGTCCTTATTGCTCAAATACTCTGACATAGAAGTGTTTTTCTTAGGAACCAGTTATTCTTATAACAGAGGTGTTCTTTACTTATTAATTAATCTTTTATCATAAAGGTGCAAACTTATTTAAAATTGTTTTGTGTACCTGTTAAAAGTTAATGTTTAAAAGAAACAGGTACTGTTACGACCCATATCAGGGGTATGACTGGGCACAACACAAAAGTAAGTCAGGACAGATGTAAAAGTTGTTTTCACAGAAGTGTATGTTTACGTGGTTTCAGTCGCTTTCATTGTCATGGTTTACGCCGGCTTTCAGTTGCGGTAAAGCCAGCCTAAAAGCTGGTGGAAAGGCTTTATAAGCTGGCTTATAAAGTGTTTGAGAAAGTGAAAAGCTAGAATGCACTATACATTAGAATGCCATACACGATTCCAACGTTAGACAGCAGTAATTCTTACACAATGTTCCTTTCTAATAATTGTTACTTCATTTGAACATGCACCTAACCCTTACAGTCTTTCTGAATTTTGCCAACCCAAATCAAATCTGGCCTTGTCACACATTTTTCTTCTTTCCTCAGAGAGTATAATGATGACCTGAGGTGAGGCCAAGATTGTCTCCAGTTGATCATGGCCCAGAAGGAAATCTGCACCTTTATCTTGTTGCGTTTATTTATTAATGTGAAGAAGTGCTTTTTGTAACACAGCGACGAGTTCTTTGGTCTCCAAGTCGGAACTGACCTAGTTATGTTGTTCTAATTTAAATTTATTTTGGTTTCACTTCTGAAGAAAGATAAAAAGTATTTTCTCAACTCTGTTCACAACATTGATAACTTTCAAAATTAAAAAAACAACAACAAAAAAAAAAAAAACGGTAGAACTGCAAAGGTAAAAATAAAAAATTTGAACACCTCTGAAATTTTTTCTTCATCACTTGGGACACTTGGATGGTATTCAGAGAAGCCGCCACATTCGGTTTTAGTCCTCACACCGCGAATGTATTCATACAACAAAAAATGAAGAGAGTTTGCTCAGACATTAACTCAAAAACCAGACATAATAACTACCAATGCTTCAAGATAAAGATGTGCCTTATACAGAATATAAATGGACAAATAATATTGTGGTGTACCAGCCTGTATGCTAGATGGCAGTAATAGACAGTACGGTGGAGAAGAGAGGACCGGAAGTGTAGGTTAGAGTTACAGACACAGAACGTCATGTTGATGTAAAATGTTCCAGACTCAGTTAACATCCTGAATAAAGCGAGTATTTCGACTCTATAACTGAGTGGTCCCTGACGACACCACAAATATCCAGACCTGATGGGAAAACTCTTCAAATTGAAAACTCAAGCCAGAGACTGTGTTAAAGGATTAGTAAAAACGTCACAAGAGGAAACCACTCCAAACTACTTTACATTACTTAAATTCTGGTTTTAACCCCCGTTAAATTCAGTTTTTAGGACTTTATTAATCTATTTTTTACAACTTACAAACTTTTAATAAGACAAAGAGATTGTTTAGTAATTAAAGTCAGAAAGGTGTTTGTAACAACTTAAATGTCAGGAGAGTTAAACCAGTCCAGACTCCTGCAGCTCATTTTTGCAGATGTTAACATAAGCACTGAATCAGCTGCAGCACCTGATCTCTGTCACATGGAAAGTTTCATGGTGATGTGTTGATGAGCTGGGGATAGAACCACCATCCTTCCAACTGGTTAACTCATATAGCTGTGCCTTTTTTATGAATAAATATATACTTTAATAATATAGGGTTATGTGTGATGTGACTGTGTGATAGTGAGTGCTTATGGGTACAGCGCAGGGGAGGGTGTGAGTGTGGGGTTATATGGGTTGAAAGGCTGGAGTAGGTGGAGGGTGGGGGAGGGGGTTGATATAGTTATAAGTTATAAGTCTCCCATACCAAGTACTCCACACTACAGGGGTGGTGTCATTGGAAGCACAACTTACAGCAAGCAGCAGAGTAGTGACACACACAGCGAATATAACAATGACAACCAGATCTTTGAGGCCATACTCCTCCTTCAGCACTGTATGGACCCCATTGTTACTCCCCATCATGACCGAGGCATTATCAGTCCATATCCCCAGGAGTTTCTCTTTTTTTGAGACAATTGTGTGTTTGGTGTCACTAAAGTACCTTATCACAATCCCCAGGTACTTAGAAACGTTTACATCTGTGGACTCATCGAGGAGGAGGCTGAAACGCTGGTCACCCACATCTGCAACCAACCTTTCCAGAAAGTATGGTGCTAGAACACCATTGATCATTTCCGTGCACTTTGTCCTGTGCATTCTGAAGTGAGTAGCAGCAGTGGAGTCTGAGAAAGCAGCTTTACATGCTTCCCCTATGTGGTCACATGCCAGCATGGAACAGTGTTCAGCAATAGCTAATGCCATAGTGGCTTCAGCTTTTTTTGCAGTCAAACTTTTTATTTATTAATGGTAGCTTGCTTTGGGTGGAACTGTTGTAAGGCTTTGCCTTTTGAGTATGTTTTTGAGTTGTCATGTGTTTTTTTTATGTATCACAGAGTTTGGCATAGAAATCAGCCTTACAATACAGGCAGTATGCCCTTGTATCGTCTCCAATAAACGGCTTCAACCAGCCTTTGAATTCAGGGTTTGATTCCCACTCCTTTCTATACTTTTGAGTGTACAGTTTAGACTGAGACATGATGAGCTAGCTAGCTAGCTAGATGTTTAGCTTAAGTACAGAAAAGCGCACACACAGTGGACAAGGTGAGTAAGTGACTGTGGCTGTGACTCAAATGCAATTATTTATTTTAGTGTGACAGCGAAAAAAACATTTACATTTACATCCCGCTCTGTAAGCCAGGGCGGGATCAGCGGCACCTTTGCACATGCGCAATTCATTTTCAGTGTGTAAGCGGAGCGGTGTGTGTGGGTCTTCTCTCTGCTGCTCTGACTGCAGCCGCTGCCCGAGCTACTGTGAGACTGACCGCCTGTGTGAGTGCTTTGGGACGGGGTGGGTTTCCCGCAGCACACGCTGCTCGTTCACGACAGTGACTGCAGAACAATTTGTGCTTTGAAGTCAGAGTCTCCAAAACACCAGAAAAGTCTCCAATAACCACAATGAAAGTCGCTAGTTTTGTTGCTAGTAGCTTTTGACAAAAAAAGTCGCCAAGAGGGTTTGGAAAGTCGTCAGATTTAGCGAGAAAGTCGCTAAGTTGTCAGCACTGATGACTGCCCTGGTCTGCCTATAGCCTGTGTAGAGGCATGGTTGCATTTGCATGATCTCACTCACCACTCCTCATCACTGATTACTCCTTATTCCTCATTCTCTGCATGCTGACACAGTCACTGAGCTTTCCAGTGGGTTTATAATCTAAGAGATAATCTTTCTTTTTTTTCTGTGAGTTTGTATCTGGTTGGTGTTGTGATACGTTTGTGATCTGCTTTTATTTAAGAATTCTTAATCACTGCCAGCTCTGTTTTTCAGTAAAAGCTGTAGGAAATTTTCTGGTGTGTTTATGTACAAATGTAGTAGTTTGTTGTCTGGTGATAGTGTGGATTGAAGGGTCGTTGCCTTTTAACTGTGGTGTTTTTGTCTCCTCTTTCTTCTTTCCCTTCTGCATCTTTATGCTGTCCTCCCACTTTTTCTGTCCCCTCTGGTCAGGTCCAGCAAGATTACATAGATTCCATAATTCAAAGTAAATAAATAAATTAATGAATCAGATTATCAAGAGAAGCCTTATACCCATAAGCCTCCCCTTGGCAAAGCAAATTTGTTTGGCACAATACAGCAACCAGGTTATCATTTTGGTTGCTATGATGCTGGACAGGGCAGGTTAAAAAAAAAAAAAAAAAAAAAAAAGATCAACAGTGTTAAAATGTAGAAATCTGACTGCTGGGTTCATTTGGAATCTGAAAAAAACCTCACCTCACTTTAAATATGCAAATATAGGGACTTTTATTATCACAGTTTACGCAGTCATCGTGATATGTATATTATGCAGGATGTCACAATGAAGAACAATTTTTTGTAGTATGTCCCTGACAGTTTGTTAGGGAAAGTAAGTCAAAAGTAAGAAATTCACTTTATTTACAATCTAGCCATCACTTTTTACACAGTTATTAAGGAATTACTTATGCATAAATAACCTCATAACCCTACTGAAGCCACAGTTACTGTGTTTTCTGGCAAAACAATAAGCAACATGTTATCATCCTATTAACAGTCCATCAGTTTATTTCCAGTGTTTATACTCAGACATCAGGTACAATAATCATCAGTGTGAAGTCATAAAGCACAGTGTCTTTTTAATCTGAGCAAAATAACAGATTCTCCTTTCAAATTATCCAAAAAAGTAAAGAATGTTTAAAGAACACTAAATACATTAGCATGCCCAGCCTGAGAACATTTGAATTATTTATATAGTTTTTAATATAAAAACAGCCTTAAAAAACAAACTTAATCTAAATAAATATTGCAAATACACAACCTCACAGGAACAAAACATAGCAGGACATTCACACAGAAAATAAATTAAAAAGAACTACAAAAGGCACAGTAAAAGAGTACAGCCTTAGTGCACATTCAGGATGTCTGACATGAAGCTGGCTGGGAGTCTTTTCTGATGCTGTTTGACTGATCCTTCATCTCTACAACACACAGAGAAACCATCGTTAAAACCATTTCCATCACAAAATAATCTGACACAGAAAACACACTGATAACAGGATCGCATCATTCTTATTTAAAGTTTTAAAGTTATTTAAAATTTATCCCAAATGTGATTAATAGATGCCGTTTCTATAACTGTGAAAAAGAATCTATTTAGTGTATATCTGTTAAACGTTTTCATTAAACTTCATTCTGGTTCCAGCTACAGAGAAACTTGACCAGAATTCTGGGTAAAACTGTTTCCTTCTGAAAAAGATCAGCAGTGTTCAGGTTGACTGCTAGAAGAAAAGTCAAGACAAAATATTATTCCTCGAATTTAACAATTTATCTGTATCATGTGAAATATTCCCGGCCAAGGCTCAGACGAGTGTATGTTTGCCACATACACAGCAGAAGTTACAAAATCTTTTTATACACTGAATTTTCTCTCTCTGTATGCTCCTTTCATGTTATCTGGCTCCAAAACCGGCTCCCGCATGCAGCTGACCGTGGCATAATAAGTTTCGGTAGAACTTAGTGAAGGAACTGATTACACAATAATGACTCACAGAGTGGAAACGTACTGACACACAGCTACAGACTGTATTAATCATCAAAGGTGCATTATGAACAAATGATAAATGCATTGTAGAAATATGAGGTTCAACTCTTCAATTTACAATTTTATTTATTTGTTTATTCATTGGGAACAATGCAAAGAAACATAGAAGACAGTACAACTGATGTTTTGCATTTGAGTAAATAGCATTAAGCTAATCTGTCCTTCATACCCAATATCGTTCTTATTAGTTTGATCAATATACTAAATAATTTCATATACACAAAATATGGCTGGAAAACTGACCCTCCTTTTATATTTACAAGATTACAGACGTAAAGGTGTACACATCACCAGTAATCAAAACATTAATAATGAGATATATATATATATATATATATATATATATATATAGCTTTTTTAATGTTTGTATTTGTACAACTTTGATGTTTCTAATGTGTGATATGTGACATTCTTGTGTTTGTATAAGATTTTATTTTTTTAACTTTGAAAAAGATGTCAATAAAGTTATAGAGAAAAAAGAACTAATTAAAAAACCACATTCATATAACTAGGCTCAAGCTGTGTCCCTATTCAGGGTCTGCACACTTCGAAGTGTGAATTTGTCGGCTGCATACGTCATCATGGTGCACCGAGCACTGTCCCATTTCAAAGCTGCCTCCGGATCCACTCTATAAAGCCACATTTTGTTTGGCCTGAAACAAAGGCTGCTGGCGATGCATCCTTCACGGCCTCTTTTCTCCCAGAATTCATTGCGTACAAGATAGTGGCAAATCAGCAACCAAGCTCAGAAGTACATTTTTTTGTTTGTTTGTTTGTTTGTTTTTAACCACACTTTAGTAGAAACATGACAAAACCAAGTACATTAAAACGTGGGCGGTATTAAAATTCTGTAATATTTGATATTTGTGGATTTTAAGGGGTTAAAGAAGTGGTTTGTATTAGCTGGAAAACAACAGAGCCTCAGACATTTATTTATTTATTTTTTTACATTATTACTCCGGTGGTGTTAACGTTCACTAAAGTGATATAAAACAGTAATTTCAGAGATTTAAGTGATTCGACATCCTACGTTGTTGTTATGGGAAATTGTTGTTGGCTAGGTAGCCTGTACCATTTCACAAAAGTTAAGTGGACTTCGAAGTGTGCAAATTACATAGGACACTCTGTAGTTTGTAGACCGTGAATTGGGACACAGCTTCAGTTGAATGACATCACTAGACTCACTTTGATGACATCACTAGACAGAGTTTGGTTACATCACTGAAAGAAAATCCAAGTCAAGTTTTTATTTTTGGGAATTTATTATTAAAAATAAATTATCCAATATTATTAATCTAATAGTTTAAAACTGCCAGTTATGGAGATGGCCATTGTTGTGTACTATCTGGGAAAACCCTGAGTAGAAAAGCAAGATGGCACTCTTTTTGTTTTACTGTGTGTGTGCATAATATACTGAGCTGTACTGTGTGTATGCAGTGGTCAAAATCCCCAGTCAGAGAGCCCCACTTGGTAAAAATCCCCTAGTAGGAGAGTCCTCTCCTCTTCAGAAAGGACAGAGTCAGGTCATCCTTCGGTCATCCACTTGTGTGTGTGATGCTGAACTGTACTGCATGAAACCCTAAAGGATATGTAACCTGATA
Organism: Melanotaenia boesemani; assembly: GCF_017639745.1. Lineage (NCBI taxonomy): Eukaryota > Metazoa > Chordata > Actinopteri > Atheriniformes > Melanotaeniidae > Melanotaenia > Melanotaenia boesemani. The sequence continues at coordinate 29,539,273 of NC_055696.1, read as the reverse complement.
AAAAACTGTAGCATGATCATGCAGGCTAGAAGAGCGTAAAACTTTTGACTTCTCAACCGATAGTTGAACTCAACTGGGAGGTGACCAAGGGCTAGTCCAACCCTGGACACCGTTCAGGAGGTAGTAACCTTTTACAAAATGCTGATTAAGATTGTAAGATATGATCAGATTGGAAGTTCTGATGAATGATGGTGTAATGTAATAAGGAGCGGGATACATTAAATACTTTGCCCATAAGTAATTCCCAACATACTGATAATAAATGACATGAGAGTAAAACCAGTCCAGACTCCTGCAGCCTGTTTTTGCACCTGATATGATGTACATCTACAGCATTACTATGGCTCCTGTCTTATCATCTTTGGACATCAGAATATGTGAATGTATTTGATGTTTTTCTGTTTTATTCAACAGACTGAATGTCAAAGCTGAAGAAACACCAACGATAACATCTTGACTCAAGTTACTGATCAGAATGAAACATTTTTCTTTAGCCTGTATTTGTTTATGTTTGTGGAATTTTCTCCTACCTGAGCAGCTTTTAAGGTTTTTCATTGTTCTCCGCCAGCTTCATGGTCTCCTCTAACTTGACCGGATTTGTAGTTTCAGTCTTGAAGCTTCCACGTCTGCAGTGAAAACAGAATTCACAGTTAATCATTAAATTAGGAGAAACATGAGAACAGTCTGGACAGGAAGTGAACTAGATGAACTTCCTGAGAGGGTCTAGAACAGGGTATTCAACTAAAATTTAAAAAGGTCCAGTTAGAGAAAAACTTCTCAGGGGAAGATCCAGGAGATCATAATATATATATATATATATGTATATATATATATATATATATATATATATATATATATATCTTAAGACTCCCAGATTGGGAAATGCTGATCTAGAACATGGTAGTATTGATGTAGAACATCATATAGAAACACATGACATGCTGTTTACACTAAATATTTGTGAGATTGTCGATTTGTTGTATGCCACCTGGGGGGAAGTCAGACAGTCTGACTGAAGGGGTGATGGGTTATGTCAGTATAACTGAAAACTTTTTATCTCAAAAAATTTTTTCTATCACAAAATAAATATTCTAATTTAATAATAGTAAACAAATTATCCTCTTTTTAAGTTGTAGTTACCCACAGCCCTTTCTTAGACAGATGGGATGGATTTAGTACAGGAAAGTTTGTTTTATCCAGTATCTAAAGTAATGTGACATCTGGCTTCCTGTCTGCTGATTTTCATCCCTGCTAGTTACAGATCTTGTCCTGGATCTGTTGGGAACACTCTGAGATAAGTGTTCAAGCATTTCCATACCTGCTGTTCCTCCTGTAGAGCCAAATGCTGATTCCAATGACAAGCGCAAGCAACAGGATGACCCCCACCGCCACCAGCACTGAGAACACCTGATCATCTGCACACACAGAAACACTCAGGATGAACACACCAACTAGAGCGTCTAAAAACATGCTGTTAGATTCTACATTATTTTAAGACCACTTTAGTTTAACATCACACTAAGTTTAACATCTTACCAGATTTCACCTCAAATCTCTTTATAATGAAGCCAAAACTTTAGTGTCTTATTTTCATTCACACACTGAATGAACAGCAGCGCATCAATTCTGATTAATATTGATCTGTTAATGATCTGTTATGATGATCACAGTCACCTGTCAAGTCTGAAGATACGAAGTAGCTGACATCATATCTTTAACTACTGCATAACCATAAGACGACTGGCAGAAGTTTAGAGAGGAAAAGAAAATATTTTACCTTTTTCATTACTTCTCATCTGAATATCTGAAATCAAACAGAAACAAATTCAAATTCATATAAAAAGAAAAAGAAAATACAATGAACATTAAGTTTGTCTAAAACTTTAAATGCTTGTACAGGGGGCAGTATGAAATACGGCATTACAGAAGAGATTTGTACACACTAGGAAGCAGCAATCCTAACATGTAGCATACTGCAATGATGGGGATAAACTCAGCTTAAAGCTCTACCAAGCATGGGCATTCAAACCAAACACAGCTCAAACCCAAAGCAGTTATATGCGGGCCCTCAATGTGGGCGTGGCTCCGGCTCAGCTGTGGGAAGGAGAGCAGAGGCTGTGGTTCAGGGAGCGGCAGGTAAGGCAGACTGGTTTTTTCCCAGATATGAAAATATGCAAATTAAGTGTCATTGATAGCCTTTTCAACTAATTAAGATTTTTTTAAATTATGTTGAAAAAGACAAGAAGAAAAAAATGTTTTATGACCGGTGTGATAATAATTGTTTCCTGTTTTATTTTGCAGTTTTCCCCTTGTGTATTCTGTTTTGCTTTCTGCTTCCTGTTCCTACACCTGGTTTAATTTGCTAATTTGCTCCATCTGCTTCCTACTAGTTCCTCATCTTCAATTCCTGTAAAATAAACTTGAGTTTTGCACCTGTCTGCCTACTACGTCTTCGTAAGCCTGCATTTTTGTCCACAACTCATCCGCTACTCACAACCCTGACAGTAGGTCCTTTATCCTAATCCGGTATTTTACAATGTGCATTAGTGTGAGTGTGTGGGTGTGTACATGTGTGCATGTTCGTGGATGTGGAGGCGTTTTTATGTTTGTTATAGTTACTTATGATTGTATTTATGTTCTATGTGTTTTATGGCACTGTGGGAGAAATGCCCCCCCAATTTCGTTGTGAGAGGTGTCGCAATGACAATAAAGATATTCTGTTCTATTCTAGCTACCTTTCTATTTCCTATTGAAATTCTTAGAGCATTCAGTGTCCAACTATGCTTTGCATATCTCACGGGCATAGGTGGTGTGTTTATCACACAGCTCAGGAACTGATTCCGGGTTCATAGTAGGGCTGGGTTAAAAAAATCGATTTGAACTGATTTAAATTAAATAAATTTAAGTCAACTCTCGCGTGACTTACTGAGGCTCAGTGAGATCTTAGCATAAATATATATATATATATATATATATTTATATATATATATACACACACACAACTGGATTTCTGTGTTGCCTCCGTCATAAATAAACTTCTCGTGATGTCAAATTCCGATGTTTTCATACATCAGTGTAGAATACATTGACCTGTAAAGTATTTTGCAGTATATTACTGCTTACATTAGCAGCTAACACTAAAACCACGGATGCTGCCACGTTCCACAACATGAAGTGATGTCACCATGCACGTATGTACTTTGAAATAAATCTGACATGATCATTTAAAGTTACATTTCCTCTAAAGCAGGTTTACACTTCCTTTAATCAGAAAGTAAACTGTGTGGTGCTATTAATCTGGCTTACATGACGGCATGTGATAGCTGTGCCTGCTCTCCGTGTGTAACGTTTCAGTGTTGTGCCGACAGTCTCACAGTCGTCATGGGAATGCACACAGCTGAGGAAGCTGCATCTAACCCATTGTAGGAATTTCTGAGTCATATTACGGCTTAAAAAAGCAACACTATTGCCACAGCAATAGCAGGAAGTAATGCAGGCAGACAACTGCCGACTGTGTAACGCGTACATTTATGAGATTATACAATACTAATTAATGGGACAATATAAACGGACTGAACTCTGATCACTCAATTTCATTTTATTACATCATAGACGTTTCAGGCAGAGCTTCCTCAGTTCCTTCCTTTCCTTTATATTTTCTGTTCAGTTCTTTTGAGGCTCAGCATCTAGCTTTGTTGTACAGGCCTCTGGCCTTCCTTCCACATCGTGTCATAGTGAAAACTTCTCAAACTAGAACCAGGTCGATGTGGTTGCTGTGCCAGGGGAACCCTTCATGTAACAACACTGCTAAACTCCACTTCAAACAAACCACACAAACAAGGTGTCATAAGAAAAGAGAGGCTCTGCTGAATACAAGCAGGTCTGTCTCATCACTGTGGGACAGAAGTCTGGGAGCTAGCAGCCATAATCAGAAATCTAACTTACTTTTGCTCTTTTGTAGTTAAGTTTTATTACAGCACTTAAAAACTCACTAGTGTGGGTTTTATTGTGAAATATTCACCTTATACTATTTTGGCTTTACTTCACACTGGATCCTTGTGGTGAAAGTAATTTAGCTGGTTTTTCAAGTAAAGAAAAAGACGTGAGCTGCTGATCAACATGCAGGAAGTCATTATGAAAGGCAGTGTGGGTTGTGTCTGTTAGATACTAGTTTTCTTCTTAAAAAAATACTGAAGTGTAACTGCTGAGAGTTGGAAGGATTAATTGTCCCAGACAGACGGTGACTTGTGTTTCGCTCTGAATAAACTGCCATGAGGTCTCCATTCATTCTGAAACAGAAGTATTAAATAAAACTGGACTTACCAGGATGAATATTTATTATTTTGACGTCTTCTCCCAGTTTGTTGCTGACATTGCATACGATGGTGAGGTTTTTCTGGAGGATAACAGTGATGTTGTGGACTGCTTTGCCATTAATGTATGAGCTTTTCTCCTAAAGGAAGGCAAAAGTACACTTGATTATAGCAGCACACACACAAACAAGAGGATATAGCTCAGTTGTAATGCTGCTACACCACCATTCCTAGACAACAGATGATACTTCAAACCCATCATCCAGACTGACAAAGAAACAACTTCTGACCCAGGGGGTTTAATATTAACAATCAGGCCCATGTGTAACAGTTAGATAAAGATGCTACAACAAGGACGAACCATAAGGTAAGGGGGGTGCATCATCATCCCCACTCCAGCATCCAAGAATGGGTACCATTCTTAGAGCCTGAATGACCCATTCCCAAAACTATAAATTAAATAAATTACTTTCCACTGATCAGTGGAGAGAATCATCATTTCCTGTTTGACTCAGCATAGAAACTAGACCAGTATAACTGATGTGCAAGCAGCCAAAGGAACAAAGAAACAAAAAATCCTGCACTGTACTTAATGACTGCACACACCACCACAGCACTGCCTGTTTAATGCACATCATCATGATCTCCTCCACCGATGCCCTTTGTGTTATTGTCTGAAACGGATGTTTGAACTTTGAGGTGAACTCAGATCTCTGTCTGGACTGCACTGTTGTCTGGTGGATGTACTGGCCAACTACCATGACAACATAAGGGAAGCATGGAAGTATGAGAGCAGTGACATTTGAAATAGACATAGTAATGAGTGCATAAATAGGACATAACAAAGACTCACGCTGGTGTAGTTGACACTCCACTTGAACTTGGGTTCTGGGAATCCCTCAGCTTCACAGACCAGCACTTGGTGCTTGGAGTCATTAGCCTTGTGTTTCGTGAGGCTGGTGATCACAGGACTTCCTGAAGGATGAACATTACCACCTCAGTAAAACAGTTCAACGTCCTTTTATAACATAGAGAACCAATATTTAATTTGTTGGAGTTTATTTTCAGACTTCCACCTGATGTAGTAAAACTGGATTTTCTGGTTAGTTATGATGCTGTAATGAGTTTATTTGCTGAATATGCTTTATTTATGACAGAAAGCACTAGATGTAGACAACCTATTCTACTTTTAGTCAGATAAAGGGAGTTCTTCAAGATGAATTATTTGATATGTGATGAAGAACACAAACTGTAATGTCATCCTGGTGCTCTTTCTTTCTAAGCACATTAGTCTCAAGTCCCCAAAGGGTCTTACAGCAAGCCAACAACCAGCTGTTGGGCATGTTTAGAGCATCTGTGAAAGTCTGTCAGTTTTTGGTGTGTGCGCCCCTTCACCATTGTCAGTTTGTTGGTGTTTTATATGTGTAGAACAAGCTAATCCTGATCAGCTAGTGAATCTTTGTCCAGGTAGTTAGACAGCAGTAGTAACAAAAAGCTAATAGCTAACTTAAAATATTGAACACCCTATATCTTCTCCATTATCCTCTTCCCTTCTTCACTTTCATAACTATGTACTCAAATAGTCCAAAAAGACCAGTTTTGTTTGATATTACTAAAAACACAAAGCAAAGACCACAAAGAGACACTAATCATGGAGGACAGTATCCACGGAGATGTCAGGGAGATAAAGACACTAATCTCTTAAAATGGATTGTGTTAACAGAAAAAAGTTCAGTGGTAAATCTTAAGACACAAAGATGAACATAGTTAAGATGATATAAATGCAGTTACTTCATCTACTGCGGCACCATTTTTTTTAAATGGAAAATTTTCACAGCATGGTCATTTCCACACCATTTTCTAGAATTCAAGACTAAAACTTAAAAATTCTTCCATCACACGCATTTTATTCAATCTAAAGCTCTTACTCTCTATAGACACCCCCCCCTCTTTCACATCCAGTATATCTAGAGCAAAAATTCTCATATCTTCTCATATTCTATTATCTGTTCACAGTAGACAAATATAGATGACCATAAGATCTGCATGCTACTACTACATACTCATCACACTGCACCAGTTTTGATTCAGGGATTGTTGTTTATCTTTTTTATTATGTGTGTTTTAACATAAATCATAACAACACACACTCACCTTCTACAACCAGTTCAAAGTTCTGATTTCGTGTCAGGTGTCCCATGGAAGCCTTACACATGTACACGCCTGCATCTCTGTAGGTCAGCCTGGTAAACTCTGGCTCCTTCACCATTTTTCCATCCTGAAAATAAGAATAACATTCAGTCTGTCTTTCTTTAAAATAAAATGAGTCTGGAACTCACATCTGAATGCAGTAATTACACATAAATTCCTTCTTTATCATTTGCAAATGACTCTGTCTCATCATCCTTACCTTTGTCCATGACACTGAAGCATCACCTGTGGCATTCTTCTCCACCTTCACAGACAAGGAGTCTCCCACCATCTTCACAATCTTCCCAGAAGGACTGAGAGTCAGGTCCAGATCTGAGAAAACACCACAAATGATGGTTTTGGAACATATTCATGTGGATCACATGTTGAATATGTGTGCTTCACATGTGGAACATGTGGGCTGCATGTGGTTCCATATATAAATCTCATGTGCTCTACATGTAAAGCACATGTGGAAACATGGAATTTTTTTAAGGGTAACCTGTTGTTTTGCTTCTCTTAAGACATCAAAACAAACTTCATTAAAAGCTGAGACCTATCACGGGAACCTTCCTCAGATACCACCATGTCTGGTCAGCTGTAGCTGCATCATTTTACGTCTTATTGGTCAAAGCGGCCACTAAAAGAAGAAGTTACCTAATCCAAACCCATCCAAAGATTTGAGAAAAAGAAATGTCAGAAAAAGAGAAACTGACTTTTACACCTCCCTGTCTGACAGGGCTGCCAAGGTTTAACTGAGATTACAGTAACTCTGATTTCATTTAAAGAGAATCAAAGAGCCTTGTTCTATGAAGTGTCTCAGTCCGGGTTTGGTTGAATAAGGACGGATCTGGGGAACAGTTCAAATCAAAGTCTGGACAACTTTTTGTTAATGGTGGAGAAGTTACACCTCTGCTCAGCAGGAGTACTCACAGTTAACAAGGACGTGCTGGGAGGCTTGAATTTCCTCATTATCATGAAGGGAACATTTGTATTCACCAGAAGCATCTCTGCTGATGGAGGGAAAGGTGTAGGTGTCTGAATTTTTTACCTCAATCTTCTTCGTCTGATGGAGAAAGAAAAAAAAATGTTCATGATGCTAGTTATGGGATAAAAATACTCTTATCCAAAGTTAGACCTGATGGACTTTTATATTAAAAACATAACAACAAGAAGCAGAAAGGAAGGAAGGGAAGGTCTACTTTCGACAGACACCTCACACCCATGAATTCATTCAGGAATAGACTCACTCCACCGGGCACCACAGGGAATCAAACTCTGTAACTCCACCCTTTGTGATTATTATTTGATAAGTTTACCTGCAAATGTATATTGTATGTAATGAATTTTATATGAGCAAACATTTTTACTACTTTAAATTCCTATTATCTCCAATAGTGTGTTGTTACAAAAGATTTATCCCTTGGGGATGAATCATTTATTCTGAATCTAATCTGAATTTAACATCAGTACATCTAGTAAACAGTGTAATTTTTAATGATGAACTTTCTCTTCTGAAAGTTGTAACAGGCTGCAACAGTGAATAAAAAATAAATACCTGGAAGATGAAGAAGAAGGAGTTGGGTGGAGGGTTGCCATCGGCCGAACACTTCAGCGTCAGATTGTCTCCTTCCACAATGGGCTGCTTGGACAGAATTTCAAGGCTAGCCTTCTCTGATGGATCTGAGAGGTTTAGAGGACAATAATGGGACAAAGAAAAAGGAAATATTAATGTTTACTTTGTAAAATGTTTCACTAAAACATAACTTAGTTCACAGATGAAGATACATGTAAGCATGTAACAAAACAGGTGACATATTAGTCTGTCAACACATAGTAAAGATTTACTGATTCATAAAATCCTAAAACAACTTTCAGCAATCTGCTAGTTCCAATTTCACATCCAAACTCGTCAAACCTCAACACACAAAACAAGTTATTTTAGACAGTCAATTGTTCTGTCAACATGCAGTGTGTCCATTTCCAGTAGAGGAATACAACTCATAGAAACAGCAAACAGATTCTGGTTTACACCTCAAACTATAGGGAAGCCAATAAGGGTATATTTATATTTCATGGTTTGACATTCTATTGGTCAGAGATAATCATCACCTATGGGCAAAAACAACATTTGTGCAGCACTCTAAACACTGACGGAAAGTTAGTTAAGTATTAAAGTATGCAATAAATCTACCATATTTGTGTGAGCGTTTGATTTTAATAAACACAACACAGCTTCTTCTCTGACTTAAACTTTCAGCCACAGTCCTCTGCTGCAGGGGTCAGTCGACATACTGCTGTTTAACTTTCAATACTAATACCACACATTACTCACACTTCTAACTTTGACTACCCATGACTTTGTAGAAGACGTAACTAATTTATAGAGCCTGATAGGGAGACTACATTCCACTCACAGTAGATGGGAAAAGGTCCAAGGGGGGTCTCTTGATTAGACCCCTCGTAGGTGGATACACAGGTGAAGACTGAATCTTTGTCTTTTTTGGTAGCTGAATATTGCAGGGTGGAGGAAGTGGTGGACAGTCCTGTGGCGGGATCTAGCTTCAAACTGGAGGTTATTACAACACCTAGACGGACAGACAAGCACACACACATAAACACAGAGTGAGTGTGAAGGTGTAGCATTCAGTATTCAACTAGTCCTGTCTGATCCAGCAGCTGGACAACATCAGACACCAAAGATCAAAATATAGTGTTACAGGAAACCTAATGAACCATTTCTAAATCATCTAAATATCTTATTTATATCTAATTTTAATTTAGGTGTATGTTAAAATGACATGTTTCCATTTATTATTATTCATTCAGTGAACACAATCACAAATCCCATTTCAGTTTCCTCACAGTGTTAAACACTAGCTGTCCATCAGGAGGATCTCTGTTAACAGCAGCTTGGGATCTGCTAATAATTTAAGTTCATAACATGAGTTACCTTTTCCATCAGCTTCCAACTGTTTTTCACCCTTTTTCCACGTGATGGTGGCTGCAGGGTTTGCATCTGAAACAACGCATGTTCCTACCTGAAAACAAGCAAAAACAAATTAAAGCTAACAAAAGGTTAGACGAAGCTAAGCACCCATAGAAGCATCATTCATAATATCATCAGTATGATTTCTAAGGGCCGGCTGTTCAAACTTCGGTTATCAGATAGGATCAAATCTTGAAAAATCTTTTGTTCAAAAGGAAAATCCGGATTATGAAATCGGCTTGGATCACGTAATCCAGTCCTGGATGTTATCTGGATAAAACCCTCAGTTTGAGTTGTTCAAAACTGTAGAATCCGGATAACTTTGATCCAAAAAAACAGGATTATCCTGATCCCAACAGTGGGTAGGATTACAAGGCGGATTTCAGGAAGAACATGCAGCACAACCTAACAGTTGATCAAATAATAGAACTTTTTATTCGATGCATATGCTTATATTTGTATTTTGCACCTGACTTCTTTAATCGTTATAGGGATAAGGTGATTAAAATAGACATAAGCCTTTCAGCATAATAAAGCAAAGATTAAAAACATGACATTATCATGTCCCCATGAAATAAACCCCCAAACAAATTCTACAACAAACACACATATAATAATCGATTTTCCTGCATAATCAGAAAATAACCGGTCAAAAAAAGACATTTCTAATGATTTCATCCCTCACTACACATCCTGCCCATCCCTTATTCTGACAGAATGCCAACAGAATGAATGTTGGGCCGGTACCTCCACATGGGGCTCAGGTGTGTCATTAACATTGTCACAGAGAGGGAGATTCTACCTGGTCGCAATGTTATGCAGGACAATACATGCACGTATTATGTTACATGCTCCCGGTGGTTCCACTCGCAAGCAGTTAAGGCATGCAGACCGTCTCTTCTACCTGTTGTCTTCACATAGCCGGAAGCTCACATTGATATACATGCTGGAAATCTGGATTTCGGATCATAAACTTTATTTCCATTTTGTTTACTTTTTTTCTAGGTTGCTGGGACACAAAATGATCCAACATCTTCGCATGTGTTCTGGGACATGTATTCAGTCTGACAGCGATTATTATGACAGTGTGATCCAATCTTTGTCCTCTCTACAGACCCTTTTACTATGACGTCTGTGCTGGTTCTTACTGGTGTTAGGTTGTCCTTTATCAGTGCTTTGGCCTCGCCCATAATCTCAACTGATGAAGGTTTCTCTGCAAAAACAAAAGAGCATGATCAGTTTTTTGGACTCATACAAGTCTCACTTCGTAGTTCTCTTTGTGGCTCAGTTCAAATTTCAAATTTACTGGTTGACACACAGGCAGTTTGGGGAAGAGAAACTAGGATTTGGAAGAACTCGCTCTAAGCTGGGTGGATGTAACAGCTTATGTTTGGTCAGAAAGTGCTCCTGATGTTTTACATCAACCTCTGCTAGTAAAGTTGTTTTTTTATTTATTTTTTTAACAGAAACAATGTGCAAAAAGAGACTTTTATATAATATTTGTGAGAAAAAATCAGTGTGCATATAATAATAATTATAGTAATAATAATAACAGTAATAAACTTTGAATAAACTTTGTTTTGAAGCTTACTGTTAACAAAAACTTGAACAGAATACTCCTTGAGGTTGGTCTCTGAAGCCACCATACAGGTGAAGGTTTGCTGGTCCCTGAGCGAGGCCTGGGTGATGTGCAGGCTGTAGTTTTCATCGATGCTGATCCGCTGGGCGTAGCTGCCTGTGGCCTGAATCGTAGCCTGGATGCTTCCGGGTTGTTTCACTAACAAGTCGTCGTCAGGACCGTCAGATCTTTTCTAATGAGCAAGACCACAATAAAATGACACAGAAAAGTCTTTTTAGAAAATTTCTATGTCACAGTTTCTGATACCTTAACCTGAACTATGATTTACTTAATCCCTTAAAATCCTGCTTTTTATGTCTAAAAGACGCATTATGAACCATCTTTTTTACTGGTGTACAGTATGGCTTTGAAGATAGATTGCATTGGCAACTGGTCAGAAATAAGTGTTACAGTTATGATTAAGGATGCATGAAATATCAGCATTAATATCGGTATCAGCTGCTGTTAACCATTTTTTAACATATCTGTATCCATCCGATGAGCAAATATTAACAGCCGATATTTATTTTCGTCTAATTACTGTTTGTGTAAGTGTGTTGGAAGGAGGAAGGAGGTTTGTGCCAGGCGGCCATGTTAGGACATGTCACAGCGATGCAGCACTGCATTGTGGGATGTAAATGAAGCTAGAAGCAATGTCAGCTGTGTGATCATTTTTCACGGTGTCAAAAGAAGATGCTAGAAAAGCAGTATGCAGTATTTGCAAAGTCAAAATGACGCGAGGAGGATGCCGTGTCAAATCATCCAACACCACAAATTTGATGTCATCTGAAAAACCGCCATTCAGAAGCTCACAAACTATGGCGGGAAGCTAACGCCCCTTAATGTTTCCATAATTTTTACTTTGTACAGAATTTGATAATCTTAAACTTTTAGAAACAAAATATATATATTGACATCGGTAAATATCGGTTATCAGCCAAAATGTTCATATTGGTCCATCCCTAGTTATGATTGTAGCCTGGAATAGTATCATTCACATGTCAGGAATCTTAGCGTTCCAGTGATGTAGGAAGGTACTTGGAAGGCAAAATACACATTTATGTGTCATGTCCTGCCTGTGATACGGCTGCTACCAACAGGTTAAAGTCACCCAAGGTTTACACAGTAAGTTAGCTTTAAAAGATAGATTTAGATGACTTTTCATTTATTTGACATGGTTCACTCTTCATATAATACAGTACATTCCAGCAGACCTATTGTGTTTTTTTTTCTTCAATAATCACAACTGAATATTAAAGGAACTATAGAAAAATAATGCAACCACAACTATTCATAAGTCAAATACAAGTAAAAAGCTATTCAGACACAAATAATTGATTAAAACCAATAAAAAACCTTCATTAACCATTTAAAGACTGGGACAGACTGAACCCTATTAATTACCTGAACCTATATAGTCAATAATGTCTTTTAAAGTCTGAGTAAACACTCATAATGGTGGTTTCTGAGGTGGATGTTTTCTACGCATGCTTGGTGTTTAGGTGACGTGAGTTTAAGAAAAGACTTGAAAAATGGTGCCAGCAACAAAGAGCTGGCATGTGGCGGATACAATGATTTAGTTGAAAGCTTTAAGAGATTGTTCAACACTAAATTCATCCAAAGGTAGGTAACACCAGTCCTCTTCCACTGGGTAAGGGGCGCTGTGAGATTCTGCTGCAACTTCGATGATCACTAGAAGCTACAATCTACAGAAAAAATAGACTTTCTGCAGCCTCCTTCTCAACAGCCACATGTTTCTTGTTTTCTTAGCCTGAAACATCTGAGTGTTTAAAGGATGTACTGTACCTGCTGTAAATGCTACCACTGAATGTCCGGGGATATCATAAACTCACTAAACATTCAACTATTTCTAGAAAGTCTACTCATTTGCTACTTACAGTCTTCCACTTGACGAACATCATGTCAACTGGTGGAGGATTCCCACCTTGGCATGGAACAACGATGGTGTCTCCGTACCAGGCGCTGACGTTTCGTGTTCCCATCACTGCAACGCAAAAGACAACAGACTGTTACCATTCACACAACTATGAGGAGGCATCAGCAGAGACTTTCTGGTCTGCTGAAGTCAGGAACAGGTTTAATACCACAGTCCTGAGCTGCAGTGGTGTAGCCTAGTTTATTCTAGGGGGTATACTCTAATCCCCCCCTCCCCTCCCTCATACATCATGTCCTGGTGTCACATCTGTCCCCACAGCGGCGTCAAGCCAGATGTTTATTCCTTTTATTATTTTTGATAATAATGATTTGACTTTTTCTTTTCATGTTTTTTCTCTGCATTCCCTCTCCATTAGCTACTCGTACCGCCCAAAAAATCTTCTTCCTCTTCTTTTTCTGCTGCTGCTGCATCTTCACAAGTTTCTGGCACAGCTGGCTCTGAACAGAAAACTTAAAGAAAAAAACTTCCGATTCATCTGTTGCTAAGTTTCGAGAGTCAGTGGATAATATTCCCTCTGGTTTTCTCCTGAAACCGTAACAATGACATCGCTGATGAGAAGAAACCCACATTCCTCTGACTAACTTCCTGATAAGCGTTGGAGTGGCCCCTCCCAACCCCATATGTACCGCTGAACACAGGAATGCAGTTACCAGCTTATTCTGGTTTATTCAGCCTCTGCTGCTTCAGCAGGCATCTCAGGCTCCAGCAAGTCTGCAGAACATCATGTTTATCATTCGAAGTGGACACAAACATAAGATCCTCTTGTTGTAGAAGAAAAAAAAACAGTGCCTTTCATTACTGAGGAGCCATGTAATTTGACATAACATAACGAACACAGCAAGTATTTGTTTTCTGAGCTCAGGAGACAGTATGTGAGGAAAGTACAGCAATTAAGAGGAAAAGTAGTTTGGACCCTCAGCAGCTGCCACTTGTTGTCAATTAGCCGGCAGAGTTCCATCAACAGAAGCACACAGTCAGCGCTCCACGTATATGGCATGTCAGGCGATGCAGAAACCTCAGTAGCTACATGTTCTCCAAAGCAGCCTGAAACGGAGCTGTGAACTGAGCTTTATAACCGCTGGTCCTGACTATCTGACCCCTGATATAAACATCTCAGGACCTTCATACACCAGTCTGTTCCATTCTTGGTGCTTCACTCTGGAACTTTCTGTGTGGCGTTTACATGTCCTCCCTGTGTTTGCATGGCTTTTCTCTGGATTCCTCCCACAGTCCAAAGACATGATGTTAGGTTAACTGGTCACTCTGAATTCTCCCTAGGAGTGAATGGTTCTTTGTGCCTCTGTGTTGGACCTGAGATGGACTGGTGACCTGCCCATACCCTGCCTCTCGCCTGGTAACTGCTGGGATAGACTCCAGCCCCCCGTGACCCTACGTTGGACTAAGCGGTATAGAAAATGGATGGATAAATGGTCATTTTGGTGACACATAGGTGGATTGGAGGTTATAATCTGGTTTTTGTACCGTTGAATCTTCTGATAGCGGTTTCTGGGTCAGTGGTGAACTGATGCAGAACCACCTTCTGACTTAAAAAATTTAATACTTGCTAGCATCCTGCTAGCTTGTCTGTTTTCAGGGCTTTGCTGTTCTGTATAAGGTAGACTCAACTTTTTTGTGGTTCTTTCCTGTCTTTGACAGTCCTTTAAGTCAGTCTGAATAAGTTTTTCAGTGTAGTCTGGATTTCACCAAAGCTCTCCTACTATGTGTCCTACTCCACCAAATATTATGAAGCAGAACTCCAGATTTATTATTCTTTTTGCTTCTGTAAAGATTTGCTTGGACAGTGGATGAAAGCTGAGTTTCTGACAGGAAATGAAGAGATGAAACGAAGAAGAGGATTACTCTTCATCCGAACAGTCACCACACAAGCAAAACATAACATCTATAACATTTCCGTTTCCTCAACAGAGCAATATCACCAATGTTCTCAGCAGGATGGGATTTCTTGTGCTTAGCTAGGGAAGTGGGACTCAGCCAGGGGTACTCCTGGAATCAGAAAACAACTCCATTACTTTCCTTGTCCTCCGGTTTTCTCTCTTCAGTTATCTCAGCCATTATCACCCCTCATTCCCTTCACCGTAGTCCTGTCGTCAACTCCTCCAACAAACAGAGAAATTTAAAAATGAACAGGCGCTGTAGAAAAACGATTTGGTTCAGTAAGGATTAATATGGATGTAACTGAGATGCTTAAGGTCTTATTATCAGTGTTTACAGGATTTGAGCTACAGATTAACTCAAGAATAAACTGGAAACTTTTAAATCAGAGGTGTGAAACTCCTTTTAAATCACACTGTAATCTCCAGTGAGTCAGACTGTAACCTATGATGACTTATAAACGCCTATTAATGAAACTCAGAACTCAGAGAGACTTTGTTATTTGTTATTCTTCCATCTCATGGATCACTTGACCAGAAAAACAGCCTTGTCCTTCCTGTGTGGCGGGACGGTCTCACAGCGAGGAATGAGCTCTATTTAGAGGTTTGTTTGGAGCGCACGAGAGGAGTCAACTGCTGACCTCGTTGGCTTTCCTTATTGTTGTGAAACATGTTCCCATGATGTGAAATAATGTGATGAGACATCTGACAGAAACACCACGCAGCCAGCACAGTGTTTACAGCACAAGCATATCAGGTGCCTTCAACACCACATAGTGGCTCATCTGCAATGCAGAGCAAGTGAAGGCAACACAGGGCAGAGTTGTCGATCACTGGAGTATTAACTATTGTCTTATCTGTAAGAATAAACTAGACACTACGCAGGTCCACTTCACCCTTTCATTTTGGTAATATGTTCAATCATTGAGTAGAGCTCTGGGTTTTCCACAAAAATCCCCCCACCCATTTGAAAACGAGGAAGTGAAAGTAAAACCACGCTGATCAGGTCTGAACCGCCACACACACACGAAAAAAACCAAAGTGGCTCAGTGTGACGTTATGAATCGTGTCATCCTGTAGGGAATACCAGGTTATTTTTCTGATGTCATATTTTAATCATGTGACACATACAGGGAAGAGTTCGGTCTGGTTTTGCCCAAATGTCAGCAGATATGTTCTTATTTTTGTTTTACGACCAGCTGACAGTTTCCAAAACTCGACTGATTCTCAGAAAATGACGAGTCCAAACCCGCAGTTAAAGACTAATCATGTGGATAAAAAGAAAAAGGTTCCAGCCATCTTTATACCCAAACATCATCATCATCATCCTCATCATCATTATCATCATCATCCTCATCGCCTCGGGAATGTAAAATTATTATAACTTCTTAATAACAAATAAAATCACTGTAAGAAAGATCCAAAATGTGAATTTCTATTAAGTTCTACTCAGTTTTCTTTTTCTATTCGGGTGAAAAAGGCAGAGTTTTTTAATCTCAGAGGAAACTTTTACTTATGTGTCTGTTCTGATTCTGATCTTTATTTTCTCCAGCTGGAAATCAGGATAAATTAAATTCAAACAGAGAACTCGTTCCCTGTTTGTCTCAGTATCGTCAGAGACCAGACTTACCTGTTAAAAACGTCCCGGATGTCCATAGAACCAGCACCAGCACCGCAGCTGGGTTCATCCTTCCGATCCGGTTTTCAGGCTTTGAGGTCGGCGGTGATGAAGAACTGAGGACTTAAGGTGGGAGAGCTGGTAAAAATCTCCGGCTGGTGGATCGCTACTGGTCTCTGTGTGGCCAAGAAGTCCGGTACACTCCCAGGTCTGCTTTTTTACAGAGCAGCGAGCGAAGGTAATATAAGGACAAAAAGCACACAGGGGGGCGGAGCTGTCCAGCTCTGAAATCTGATTGGACACCTCAGGTGATTGACAGATCACTGTAGGACAGAAGAATAGAATAGAATAGAATAGAATAGAATAGAATAGAATAGAATAGAATAGAATAGAATAGAATAGAATGGAATAAAATCTCTTTATTGTTATTAAATGTATAAAGTTCAATGAGATAAAAACACAACATAACTCTGTGGTAAAGTGTAAAAGACAAGAATATATATTTTGAAAAATGGAAGTAACAAGCAAAAATAAACTGACAAGTACAATAGAGAGAAACATGAATAAACTGGTTGGTGTAGATAAACTGGCAAGTATAAAAAGGAAGTCATTGTATATTTGTGTATGTATACATACATACACTACCGTTCAAAAGTTTGGGGTCACTTCCCTATTGAATCCCATGGCAAAGTGACCCCAAACTTTTGAACGGTAGTGTATATTTATATATATATATATATATATATATATATATATATATATATATATATATATATTAACTTGCAAAAATTTAAAAATATTAACATTTGGCTGCACTTTTCTAGAAGAAATTTTGATGCTGTGCAAGTACGACTACTTATGTTTTGTGCTGACTAAGCTCGAGCTTCATGATCCAGTTTAATTTAAACAGGAGGCCAGCTAGGCTGTGATGGGTGCCAGTGCTGTAAGCACAACGTATGCATATTAATATCGCTTTGTCATGACATTCTGTGTCCAACTCCACCCGCAGCTTTGACTCTGCCCCCCACAAAAGTTATATCAGAACTGTCTTGATCAGCAGTAGTGTGTTATGCCTAAGTTTAACGTGTTTACGTAATTCACAAAAAGCTGTGAAGGTGTGAAGCTTTCATCCTATAGGATTGAATGGGTTTTGGCAGAAATGTGTCATACAGGTCAGCTATACTTTCACCTAGAAACATCATTCAAAGTTTAAGCTGGTCATGAAAAACCAAATCTTGACTTACTGAAAGGACACCTGTTTATCTTTGATGGTTTTGATACAATCACAGGTTAAGTTTTAGGAACAATCGGAAAATTGCCCAAAATCCCTCCACAGTCTAAATCTGGTCCAAAAAATTATTCTGAAAATTTCTCAAACAAGTGTCTCTCACGCTCAGAGTTGTACGTACACGAATGATATACTTTAAAATGGAGGAACTGAAGTCGGCTTCAAACGAACCTCGGGTGTAAAAGAGCTGGTACATTTACATTTTGAGCTACGTTGCTCCAAGCATCAGAAAGTCTATTTTCCTCCCATTAACCCCACCCCATCTGTCACAATAGTGACCATCAAAGATATTTTTTATAGGGCTCTAAAAATGTAAGTTATTTTTCAATTAATTTTCAGGAAATATTGAAAGAACATCATGTTTGGATGAAATGCTGTATCACATTTCTAGAGTAAATGGTCACATGTTTACTTTCTGGTTGCACCTTGAAGTGAGGATAGTAGACTCAAACCTTAAAAAAGATGTTAGTAAAGTATGTAAAAAAAAATTATATATATATATCTCTGTGTGTGTGTGTGTGTGTGTGTGTGTGTGTGTGTGTGTGTGTGTGTGTGTGTGTGTGTGTGTGTGTGTGTGTGTGTGTGTGTGTGTGTGTGTGTGTATAGGACAAAGATTTTTGATACACTTGATACACCTCAAAAGGCTGTTGAACACAATTTGATACTTGTCTTCTGTCCGCTGATAGATACCCAGAAGCAGAAAGCCACATTATAATATTTTTAAATATTACATAGTAATAAATGGTAGATATCCCCCCAGAAAATGTACATTTTTTTGTTACATTTTGTTAATGGGCCAAATAAAGACCTCATATTCAAAAAATGACTTTTCCTACCATTTTTTCATGGGTCAGGCCTTAAAAGGTTAAGGTGTCTAGTGATGATATGTTTTTACATTTTCTCAAACTGGTTCAGTGCATTTGCAGAATGAGTAAACATGTTGACGGTCACAATAGACTGGTGAGATAGCACATTGTATCAAGGTGCACATATACTTCTATATTACAAAACTGTTGCCTTTCTCATCTCTCTACTTTTTTTTCTTTCTTTTAGATTCACTGTGAATGAGGTTCTTAATATATTAGAGATGGGTGACAGCCCAGAAAAGGCATGCAATGCAGGTATCCTCAAGATGAGCTAGATGACATACTTAGTGAATGTGATGGTGATTGAAACTGAAAACTGAAACCCTCAGTTTATTTAAATCCAGGTTAAAAACCACTTGTTCTCTGCTGCATTTCAGTTTATTTAAATCCAGGTTAAAAACCACTTGTTCTCTGCTGCATTTCAGTTTATTTAAATCCTGGTTAAAAACCACTTGTTCTCTGCTGCATTTCAGTTTATTTAAATCCAGGTTAAAAACCACTTGTTCTCTGCTGCATTTCAGCAGTTTTTATGTAGAAGTCAAAATCTACATCTGGTTCTTTTAAGCTGGAATCATGTTTTAATATTGTTTTTCCCCAGACTGGAATTTTATTTCTTGCATTTATCTATTTTATTTTAGCATCTTTGTTCTGTTTTTATTTCATTAATTGCATTTCTTTTAATCTTTGTTTTTTTAATGCACTTGTATTGCTTTCTGCACCCTGCTGAAATGTTTTATGTAAAGCACTTTGAATTGTCTTTTACATGAAATGTGCTAAACAAATAAATTTGCCTTACCTTGATGGGTGAGGCATGGAGTACAGGCCATTTGCCATCCCGAATGCTGAATGTATATGATGAATCTACACATTTATAAATGACAAACCAATCTGTTTTAGGTATAAGATCTAGAGCGTTGCTTCATCCAGTGAGTATATACATCATATGGTGCCATATGCACTACACTATACACCATACATTTTTTTGGCCCAAATATGCATTTTTGCTTGGCCCAAATTTGGCCTTGACTTATGGTATGACAAAATATAAGTGTCCAAACCCCCACCAACCGCCCCTCCACCTTCCTTACATTTCTAAATCTCCTCTTCTATGACATTTTTAGAACATTATCCACGTTTGAGCTACTCCAAACAAAAAATAGAAAACAAAAACAAAGAGCAAATACCCACATACATGCATACTTATATCCACATATGACATACACACATACATATATACATATGCAGATTTCATATACATACACGTAGATATGACATGATACATTCATTATACCTGCACATACATATGGAAAAACATAGTTTTATTATTTTATTTTAAGGTGGGATGTAATTTTGTATTTTGTATGGTAGTGGTTAGAGTTCATTTGTATTGAATGTTTTTAAGGGGCACAGTTGTCAAAGTATTCTGTGGCTATATATACATGGTGAGAAAACATGGTATGACCCACCTGCAACTGCACTTGACAGCTCTT
Organism: Melanotaenia boesemani; assembly: GCF_017639745.1. NCBI lineage: Eukaryota > Metazoa > Chordata > Actinopteri > Atheriniformes > Melanotaeniidae > Melanotaenia > Melanotaenia boesemani. The sequence goes on along the minus strand of NC_055696.1, from coordinate 29,519,052 downwards.
TCGTAAGCTCCAACAAAGCCGTCAAAGTTGATTTACTGTCTCTGAAACATATTGATAATCAATTAATAGTTTGTGTTTTTCAATAAAGAAGTCAAGTCTGGCAACAAAAAGTTATCTTTGAAAACTGAGGTAAAAGTGAAACTGGTCTATAATTTCTCTATAATTGTCTGTCTCCAGTCTTGAACAGTCTCCAGTCTCTTATGATTTACAGTTTGTGTTCCTTGGTTTACTGTTATATTGTTTCATGTTATTGGTTTTTGTTATGTTCATGGTTTATGTTCTTGGTTTTTTGTATTTATAGTCATGTTTAGTCCTGTGTTGCTTTCTGTTTCCTGTTCATTAGTTTACCTGGGTTAATAATTCATTTACATCACCTGTGCCTTGTTAGTCCTTCTGTGTGTTTAAAATGATAAAATGGCTCTCCAGGCCGAGGATCGAACTAATGATAATAATAAAAAGAAGTTTATTACAAAAGTTCAGACATCAAAACAGATTTCTGCAGCAAAATCTGGAGGTCCCAAAGCCAGAACGAAGACCTAAAGACCTGATGTGTCATTCTGTCTTATATAGGGTTTAAACAAAGAAAATTCCTCAGTCCTGTGTCCTCCAATCATAGAGTTTGCCCATAGGATGCATTCTCATTTGCATGGAATGCATGTTCTTGTGTCAATCCAGTCTGTGGGACAGAGAACCTTATATGGTAAAGACTTAAGTGTGTACCATACAAATGCTATGCTTAGATACCTCACTAGCAACCCTCAGGCTACAAGAAGACCACTCTACCCACTGAGCCATTCCACCCCCATACCCCAAACCAACCGTGGCCCATTGGTTTCAGTTCCTTCTTGCTGTTCCATTGTTGCTTCTGTTTCTTGTTTACTGTTAGATGTTAATGTTTCATGCCAAGTTTTGTCCCACAGTCTTGCCTAATAGTCTTGTTTTTGTAAGTTTAATTTTGTGCATTTAAACCTTGTTCTTGCATCAGTGTAATTCCTGCCTCATCAAGCCTGCACTTTTGTCCTCACGTCCATGGCACCACGACAGAAAAGACTGGCCACAAACGGACTCAGCCGTAACATCACCTTGGCAGAGCTGGTGAGCTGGCCGGAGTGGCGTGTCTTGTTGACGGACAATGCTCCCCAGAGGTCATCATTCTGAGGCTCCGCAATGGAGATCTGGACACTTCCTGAAAGACCCACGACTCATGGGTCCGCATGGACCGCGGTGGTGGCCAGAAGGAGGCGAGGCTTCATACAACCTCACCTCGCATATTTTCATCACTAAAGAAGGAGGCAGTCTTCAGTCTGCCAGAATCTGTCCTCTGTGTCTATATGATATCCTAACATTACTTGTTTTATTTATAGATGACTCAGACAATTTATACTTATGACACTAAATATGAGGAAGTTTGGTATACAAAAGTTCAACAAGGGACGCACATTCTGGCAGGCAGCATTTCTTAATCTGCCTGAATCCATATCCCCTGCCTTTATAGCTTATATTGTATCCTGCCATCGTGTGTTTTGATAGATACCCTATATCAAAGATAGTCACTGCAGTAAATATGAGGTAGTTTGGCATTCATTTATAAAAGTTTAACCAGGGGCACAGATTCTGGCAGGCAGTGTTCCTCAGTCTGCCAGAATCTGTTTCCCCTGCTGCTTAGTGGTTTGAAAGTTCACAACAACTTCAAAGTTCACAAGTACAAAAGCGTAGAGCTGTCACCTAAAAAAAGAAGAATAGGACCACATCACGTTAAAAAGTGATACTTTATTGTAATAGTGTGAAACGACGTGATACGTTTTGTGGTGAAAATGTGAACTATAAACCATCCTCGTCTTGGCATGGGGAAACTGTGCATGCTTTGATCAGAGAAATGTCTTTTTTTTACCAAATGTGATTAAGTTGTACTTCATTGGTGAGATTTGGTGAATCATGGAGGACACTTTGATGTCAAACTTTGATGCACCGTCTGATCGCGTGCAGGCAGGTGACGTAGCGTGTTGTTCATAAAAAATAAATTAAGAGTAGAACAATTAATTCTTGACAAAAAGAACTTAAATATTTCTGCGTGATGAGGAGATTATCCTTAAACTCTCAAATGTAAGTCGCTTTGGATAAAAGCATCTGCTAAATGACTGTAGAATAGAATAGAATAGAATTTATTTTGCTTCAACATCAGCATACAGTAGCTACTTTGATTTCTTACATTAAAGTCTATCACATTTTAATGTGATAAGGATCCAGTTTTTTTAAATCTGGGTGACAGCGCCACACTTCTGTACTCAAGCAACACTTGAACACAACACTTCTATACTGCAGCCAATATTTTCAGAGTAAACAAGACAGACAGAGAGCACACAGTCCTGAAGTACAAAGCAGCAAAACATACATCATCTTACATGCAAAAGTCACATTTACACAAACCTTTGACTGGTACTGTACATAAATACAGTACATAAACAGACTGTTTCATTTATACAAAGACAACTACTTATTCATCTATTCATTTGTGGTTTTCTAACTTTATTTACACATTAATTTTTAAATTATAAACACTACCGTTCAAAAGTTTGGGGTCACTTTGCCATGGGATTCAATAGGGAAGTGACCCCAAACTTTTGAACGGTAGTGTATGTTATCATTTATTATTCAGTTGTTTAACATGCTTATTTTTATTTCACTTTGTTTTACAGAAACCTGGCATCAAAATGATTAACATGTCCCATTAAATGACTCAGCACATCCCTACACATATCAGCTTTCATATGGGTCATATTACAGGCAAAGGGTGTGGACTAGCAGCTAATTCTACTGCTTCAGTGAATACGAAAGTAAAAGTACTACAAGTCACTGTCAAGTCTGACGCTCAGTCACACTCAGTCCACACTGAAAGACATAAAGACTAATGTTCTAACGTTTCATCCCAGGTATCTGGAACTGAAAAATCCAGTATTTTACTGATCAGAATAACTTTTCCAGATTTAGAAGTCATTAAAAATGTTCATACATGTACATTTCCACATGTGTGTAGTACTTCTGACCACCTGAACTAACTTACCTCATAATACAAACTGAAGTCAAATCTATTAGGTCAGAAAGATAGAAAAGATCGAACAAGTTATTATATTTAAAAAGAAAAAATTAAACCTCACATGCACAATTTAGTAATTACAGTTACTATTAATAAAATATTATTTTTAATATCTTCTATGTTATTTTCATATTTACCAAATTCATCCTGTAAACCAGATTGGACCATCTGGATAGATGGTTTTGGTCCCTGGCTGTACATTTGACACCCTTAATAAGACGTTTAAAAAATTTACAGTGCTGCCACCTGCTGGGTGGAGATCTTAGCTGCTGCTGAAGGACCTTACACCATGTTTCTGGATTACTTCAATGAACAACAGAACTTCTGTGTGCCAAATCACCTTTATTCTTTGAGAGTACATGAAAAAAGTTTGTCTTCCCCTACACATTTGATTACAACAGGACCATTATCATGACCAGTGCGCCACATTCACAATCTAGCATGGTAGAGTTTATTAAATGTCCAGTGCAAATACAGTCATACCATCTGCAGACAAACTGTCATGCACACTCCAGAGTTAAACATAGAAGGAAATAAAAATGTGTATAAGTCCATTGGCAATCCCTGTGCTCCAACACATTTACACATCTACAAGGAACAGCTGAAAGACAAATGTCCCACACACTATGAACACACCATGCAGCTGATTTTTCTCTCTCAAATCAGATTGTTTCTATCCTGTCTCAGGGCACAGAGCTGCTGTCCTGGCCCACCATGTGCTGTGGCTTCAAATTTCACTAAATCAATCATACATCTTAATCTCAGCATCACTACAAAACATTTAATTATGGTTGATTTTAACCCCAAACATTCATCATCTAATCCTGAATCAGACAGCTCGGGTCACTCTGAGAGGAAATGCTGCTGACGTCACAACAAAAGAAGAACATCATGAAGCTGTCTGGATTCAAACTCAGGTATTTACATATGGATGTCCACTCAGATGCATCCAGTAAGAGGAGCTTAAAGTGTCAGCATCGTTCCAGCTGCAGAGAAATGATGAAACACCTTTTTTCTACTACTGTGGTATCTCTGCATGGTGGAGATGAGACACTCCAAGTCCATTTTCTGTCCACTCAGCCAGAAAGAGGGAGCCCAATTAGCAAGAATAGTTTTCTTTGTTTACTTCAACCTGTTATGATTTTATATGGAAGCATCTTGTCTTTACTATATGGCTTGCCATTGTGATTTTTAATTTCTGTGCCATTTTGGCTGTGTTGAACCTTCCCAAAGGATTTTCTTTTTTAGATCATTGTTGAATTTTAATGTCAGTTCCTTGAATTAGTTTAAAATGGCTAAGTTGCACAAAAGCTGGCACATTATATCCGAAAGACTAAAAAAATGCCCCATTGAAAACTATTATGAACAGCCTTTTTGAAGCCACATTTATTTTGACATAAACAAATGCATTCCTTTGTGTTAAGATTTCATTTTGTACTATTAGCCTTCTATTTTTATTTCCATATTTGTCCATCAGATTGTGCCACTTTTTTATTTTCAAAGCATGCAAAGCATTTTATGGAAATTATTTCTTTTTTTTTTTTTTTTTTTCGTAACAACTACGATCAATAATAATTATTTATATGTATATTTCAGGCCTAAAGTTTTAAAAGACTGACTCATTTGAAGTGGAAAAAATGTTAATATATAATATTTTTAATATTGTTTGTCCTTAGGATCAAATGTGTGAGGGCCTTTCAAGGATTAAAAAGACTGAGAGCTGAGATGATTCAGCAGAGGAACCAAAGAAAGCATCAGCCTTGCAGCCGACCTGAGTGGAGCTAGATGACCAGCAGCTATAGTCCCGAATGAAAATCAGTTTAATGTTTCAGTTTTTTCAGCTTTAAATAATCATAATCTAATAACCAACTCCTCCTGGAGCTACAGAGGATAGGAGTTTGTTGAGCTCTCTGGAAACCCCATTGGAGAGCTTCCCCTCTCATCTCTGACTGTCAGCCTGTGTTCCTGGATGGAGTCTGAAAAAGAGACAGAGGTGGATACAGGTTCAGGTGAAGGGGCGAACAGTGGGGAAGGAGGTGAGGTCCAGTTGTCCATGTTGTACAGGGACACTGACATCTTCCTTGTGGTTCTCGTCTGGTTCTCCCTTTCAGTGTCTTCCTCAGCTCTAGTCTGGTTGCTGCTGAGTGCTCTCAGGGCATCAAGGTCCAGGTTGGGGTAGGAACCTGATTCATCCATGTCCTGGAAGAGTTTGTTGAGGTTGTCAGCACCGCAGCTGAGGCCCGTCTGGCCGGCCTGGGCGATGTTGCACAGTACGTTTGTGTGCTGGCGCAGCTGGATGAGCTCCCTTTCGGTGGCGGCGCTCTGCTTTAGCAGCTCTTTGGTCCGCAGCGTGATAGCCAGCAGCCCCGATTGGTTGAGGATCTCCGCCGTGTTGTGGAAGCGCCGCTGGCGGGTAGAGGTGCTGTCCGGCGCCGGGTGATACGGGCTGTGAGCTGATGAAGAGGAGGGAGATGAGGAGGGAGGAGAGGAGGACGAGGAAGAGCTGGAGCAAGAGGGCGGCGACGGTGTCTGGGAGCTGGAGATGGAGGGCGAGCCCACGCTGTCAGGGGCTGAGTTCTTCCGGCAGGACTGGGATTTATGCTGGGAGGTGGAGGAGGAGGTGCGGCTGCTGGGGAAGGAGCCATGGCCCCCCCTGGCCTCCCTCTGCTGCAGCTGCTGGGGCCTCAAAATGGGGCCCATGACAGACCCCGTCTCCCTCTTCTCTTCCTCAGTGCACACTCTCTTTCTCTGGCTCTGGCCCTCGTTCTCTTTAACCCCCCCTCCCCACACAGAGCCCTTCACCTCATTGCTCTCCTTCCGGGGGTGGGGGGCAATGCGAGGGTAGGAGTTCAGGATGGGGAGGTAGGAGCTCTTATTGTTGTGGAAGCTGCTGCTACAACTTCCTGCTTTTTTCCCTGGGGCCTGCCGTGGAGCTAGACAGGATGGGGGGGGTAGGTTGGAGGAAGAAGGAGCCGGCATCACTGGTTGCTGGATCAGTATGACCTGTGTGGGGGCTTTTCCTCCACCGAGGCTTTGCCATCCTCCGGCCCATGAAAGGGGGCCATGCAGAAGCTGTTCTGGTCCAGACTGTGTCACCAGGAGGTTGTGAGCAGGATTTATATGAGCAACAAGTAAAAGACAGAGGATAGAAAAAGAAGACAAGAAGGAGAAGAGGTTAAAGTACCAAAGAGATGTTCAGCAGGTCACAGCATCACAGCAAGCAGATGTCCACACAGATGACTAAAGTCATGTTTTATAAGAAAAACTCATACCAAACAAACTTCAACAGTTTTCCTTTCCTTAACTTCTCTTCCCTTAACTTCCTTTCCTGCCTTTCCCTTTACGTCCCTTCACTTAACTTCCCTATCCTTAACTTTCCGTATCTTAACTTCTTTTTCCTTAACTTCCTGTCCTTAATCTATTCCCTGCTGGGGGCATCAGTCGGTCTGATTGATTGTTCAACATGTTTAAACCTGTAAGTACTTATGTGCTGCCAACAATGCAAAAATGCATCGTCATTCACTATTATAGTACTTAAAGGGTTAATGTGATGACAGAAAGCTAACAGCTAACCTAGCATGTCACTGTCTCTTCTGTCTTTTCATTTCCCTCCAGAACCAGCAGAACTGCTGTGTTTAACTGATGTGTGAGTTTCAGGATCAAACATGCTCAGCAGGATCAGCTTTCACCAGCTTTCAGGTAAACCTGCTCAGGTTTACCTGAAAGCTGTTCAGATACCTCCTCAGTGTTGGTGTGTTGATGTGTGTATCTCACCGGTTTGACCAGCAGGTTTTTGAAGACGTAGATGGGAGTGATGTCCTCATAAGGAGCCATGCTGTTGTTGGAGGGTTTGCTGTTTCCTCTGTGAGGTTCACTCTTACAGCTGCGCTGGTCGTCAGAGCCGGCCTCTGAGGGACAAATACAGCACTTTGTTTCTTTTACCACTCTCTGTGACAGGAAAATTATGGATTGTCACTAAACTGGACACATTATGAAGATGAAGCCTAAGGAGAAAGAAGGAAGCAGCTTCTGAGGAGAACATGAAACTCCTCATTAGTTAGGACTTAGATACAGGTGTTACCAGGTCACTTAGGTTGGACATGGGTACAAGTGTTCATGAGGTCCACCTGCTGACGCACATCGGTCTGTATGTGTGTCAAAACACTATATATATATATATATATATATATATATATATATATATATATATGATACTATACGATACTATACTTATCACATTAGGTGGTTTTTCTTGAAGCAGTCAGGCTCTTGGGAGATACATGGTACTAAACATGTAATTGCACCTTACTACACTTGATAAGGACAAGTCGGACGGAGTTTAATCCAGCTGCAGACGATGCTCCAGAGGAAGAGGAGAAGATGGGACACATGCACCTGTGGTCTTGCTAGGTCTTGTCATGTTGCTGGAATCATCCAAACTGCTTGATTCTTGCTGGTGACACCTGACACATGTTCCTTTCTTCTCGTTATCATAGGATTGCTTTCTTATGTCCATTGTCCAAAAGTATCAGTCTGCTACTACTTAAGTGAAGCTAGTTAATTACTTCAGAATCAGAAATACTTTATTAATCCCTTTGGAATTCCTCAGGGAAATTTGTGAAATTCACGCCAAATGCAGTGATACGTGATAACTTAAAGAATGCATTATGTTCTTTAAGTTATTGCTTGATTTGGTGATTACAAGCACATATAGATTAAATATACAAACAAACACACACACACAACTTGCAAATATCTCAAGAGATAAGTCTTCATAATGCAAAAAAGCACATACGGGAACTGATTATAGTTTTGATAATTTAGTACCACTATAAAAATAACTTAAATAATTATAAATAGATATGATGCAATGCAGTTAAAAAAACTGTTGAGTGATATTGTTGATGAGGATTTCAGGCCTGATGAAGACAGGTTCAGATTTCACTTTTCTTCAGCTTTGGCGACACTAGTGAAGAAAATGTCATCCTTAATGAGAAGTGGTGTGAGACAAGGACAGCACCATTGACTTCTTCAAAGAACATGTAGGTTGGTGACAACCAGTTCCAGGAGTTGACAACTAAGAAAACAGAGAACCTTCAGGCCTGTAATCGCTCCCAGACACCTTCGATTTCCAGCAGACTTGAAGAAATGCAAGAGTGTCCACGTTTCCAGGACTATGCTGAGAAAGCTGTCCAGAAGGAGCAGGCCCATCAGCAAACTCCTGGTAATTCTGTGTATCCCCGTTCACAGAACATCAGGAGTAAAAATCCCAGTTATCTGCCGACATCCCACAGAGAGAATGCAGGTTCCCAAATCCTGCAAATAATTCTCAAAGACCACTATCACAATTCCACCAAAGAGAACTGGACTATCTGAGAAATCAGGTGGAGGATCTCAGAGCAGGGCTGCAAAAGAAGAACCGGTTTCTCACTTTGGAGAAAGAAAAGAGGATGAAAGCAGAACAAGAATCTCAATTAAACTGAAACCAACTTTACTACCTGACCAATTAGGTGGAGGATCTGAGTGCAAGACTACAGAAGAAGAAAAAACTTCTCACTTTGGAGAAAGACAAGAGGGTAATAACAGAAAAAGAACCTGAAAGCTCCTGGAAAATGTTAGCAGAGTCAGACCAGCTAAGGAAAAAGAAATGCAGTTTCAGAAGACATTATGAACAGGAGCTGAAGGACATGCAAGAACATTGTTGAGGAACTAGGTCATTCATCCAAAACATGAAACCCAGAAGGTCAGAGTGAACTCAGACAGGTAGAAACCCTGGTGGGGAACCTCGGCGAGCTGGAAAATTTAAAGAAATGGTTAGAAACGGAGATCAAATCCAACCAAGACCTGAAATCCAAACTAAGGTCTTAGGAGGAGACAATACAAGATCTGGAGTGAAAGGTGTCAGAAATTACTGTCCAATTCAAGATGGCAAATGGCATCAATGAAACTCAGATCCTTGACCAGGTCTCTGAACCAGGCTATCTCTTAGCAGATTCCAAACCAGAACAGCTCTCAGAACCATCAGTGGATTCTCAAGTCCCAGAACCACAAGCAGACTCAAAACCACAGAGGATCTCAGAACAAGTGGACCTCCATCCACAGGAAGTCTCAGAATCGAGAATCTATTTATCCCTCCTATATCAACAGTTATATAACAGAAGACTTTTAGGTTTAACTCTTCTTTTAATAAATTGTACATATCACACAGTAAACATTGTTGAAGATGTTAGGGAGTGGTAAGAGCTACTTTAGTTATTAATACCTAAAGTGTTTTTTAAATTCATCTATCCATCCATCCATCCATCCATTTTCTGCCGCTTATCCGGGGTCGGGTTACGGGGGTAGCTGCCTAAGCAGGAAAACCCAGACTTCCCTCTCCCTGGCCACATTCACCAGCTCATCCGGAGGGATCCCGAGGCGTTCCCAGGCCAGCCGAGAGATGTAGTCCGTCCAGCATGTCCTGGGTCTTCCTCGGGGCCTGTTTCCGGTGGGACGTGCCCGGAACACTTCACCAGTGAGGTGTCCAGGAGGCATCCTAACCAGATGCCCGAGCCACCTCATCTGGCTCCTCTCTATATGGAGGAGCAGCGGCTCTACTCTGTGCCCTTCCCGGGTCACCGAGCTTCTCACCCTATCTCGAAGGGAGAGCCCGGCCACCCTGCGGAGAAAACTCATTTCAGCTGCTTGTATTCGCAGTCTTTTTCTGTCGGTCACTACCCACAGCTCGTGACCATAGGTGAGGGTAGGAACATAGATCGACCGGTAAATCGAGAGCTTTGCCTTTTGGCACAGCTCCTTCTTCACCACGACAGACCGATGCAGAGTCCGCATCACTGCAGACTCCGCACCGATCCGCCTGTTGATCTCCCGCTCCATCCTTCCCTCACTCGTGAACAAGACCCCGAGATACGTGAACTCCTCCACTTGGGGCAGGACACTATTGCAGACACGGAGAGGGCACTCCACCCTTTTCGGCTGAGGACCATGGTCTGGGACTTGGAGGTGCCGATTCTCATCCCAGCCGCTTCACACTCGGCTGCGAATCGCTCCAATGAGAGCTGAAGATCACAGCCTGATGAAGCCAACAGAACCACAACATCCGCAAAGAGCAGAGACCCAATCCTAAGGCCACCGAACTGGATCCCCTCAACACCTCGGCTGCGCCTAGAAACCTTTCCGGGAAGGCTGAGGAGTGTGATCCCCCTGTAGTTGGAGCACACCCTTCGGCCCCCCTTTTTGCAGAGGGGGACCACCACCCCAGTCTGCCAGTCCAGGGTAACTGTCCACGATGTCCACGCGATGCTGCAGAGGCGTATCAGCCAAGACAGCCCTACAGCATCTAGAGCCCTAAGGAACTTTGGGTGGGCCTCATCCACCCCCGGGGCCTTGCCACCAAGGAGCTTTTTAACCACCTCAGCAACCTCAGCCCCAGAGATGGGAGAGCCAGCACCAGCTACCCCAGACTCTGCTTCCTCATTGGAAAATGTGTTGGTGGGATTGAGAAGGTCTTCGAAGTATTCCCTCCACCGCCTCACAACGTCCCGAGTCGAGGTCAGCAGGCCCCCATCCCCACTATACAAAGTGTTGATGGAGCACTGCTTTCCCCTCCTGAGCCCCCGGATGGTGGACAAGAATCTCCTCGAAGCCATCTGGAACTCATTCTCCATGGCCTCTCCAAACTCTTCCCATGCCTGAGTTTTTGCCTTAGCAACCGCCGAAGCTGCTCTCCGCTTAGCCCGCTGATACCCATCAGCTGCCTCTGGAGTCCCACAGGCCAAAAAGGCCTGATAGGACTCCTTCTTCAGCTTGACGGCATCCCTTACATCCCTTTTTGTCCACCAACGAGTTTGGTGGTTACCCCAACGACAGGCACCGACGACCTTGTGGCCACAGCTGCGGCTGGCTGCCTTGACAATAGAGGCACGGAACACAGCCCATTCGGACGCAATGTCCCCCCCTCACCCGGGACATGGTTGAAGCTCTGCCGGAGATGGGAGTTGAAACTCTTTCTGACAGGGGACTGTGCCAGACATTCCCAGCAGACCCTCACAACAAGCTTGGGTCTGCCAGGCCTGACCGGCATCCTCCCCCACCATCTGAGCCAACTCACCACCAGGTGGTGATCAGTTGACAGCTCTGCCCCTCTCTTCACCCGAGTGTCCAGATCATGCGGCCGCAAGTCCGATGACACGACAACAAAGTCGATAATTGAAAGTGTCCTGGTGCCAAGTGCACATGTGGGCACTTTTATGTCTGAACAAGGTGTTCATTATGGACAGTCCATGACGAGCACAGAAGTCCAACAACAAAAAACCACTCGGATTTAGATTGGGGGGCCGTTCCTCCCAATCACGCCCCTCCAGGTCTCGCTGTCATTGCCCCTTGTGAGCATTGAAGTCCCCCAGCAGAACGAGGGAGTCCCCAGAAGGAGTGCTCTCCAACACCCCCTCCAAGGACTCCAAAAAGGGTGGGTACTCTGAAGTGCTATTTGGTGCATAAGCACAAACAACAGTCAGGACCTGTCCCCCCATCTGAAGGCGGAGGGAGGCTACCCTTTCATCCACCGGAGTAAACCCCAACGTACAGGCGCCAAGTCGGGGGGCAATGAGCATGCCCACACCTGCTCGGCGCCTCTCACCGGAAGCAACTCCAGAATGGAAGAGGGTCCAGCTCCTCTCCAGGACAGTGGTTCCAGAGCCCAAGTCGTGCGTCGAGGTGAGTCCAACTATATCAAGCCGGAACCGTTCAACCTCACGCATCAGCTCAGGCTCTCTCCCCATCAGAGAGGTGACATTCCACGTCCCTAAAGCTAGCTTTTGCAGCCGAGGATTGCCAGGGTCCCCGCCTCTGGCAGCAGCCCAGCTCACACTGCACCCAACCCCTATGGCCCCTCCTGCAGGTGGTGAGCCCACGGGAGGGGAGGCCCATGTCACCCTTCCAGGCTGAGCCCGACCTGGCCCCATGGGCAAAGGCCCGGCCACCAAGCGCTCGCCTCCGTGCCCCACCTCCGGGCCTTGCTCCAGAGGGGGGCCCCGTTGACCCACGTCCGGGCAAGGGAAACCTTGGTCCTTGCTTTCTCCTCATCATAGGGGTGATTTGAGCCGCACTTCGTCTGGTCCCTCCCCTAGACACCTGTTTGCCATGGGTGACCCTACCAGGGGCATGAGCCCCCGACAACATAGCCACTAGGATCATCAGGATGCACAAACTCCTCCATCACGATAAGGTGGCTTTTTAAATTATAGTAAATATTCAATAAAACTATTAATGAAAGACATTAATTTTAGGGCACCACAAACAAATCCAAAAAACTATTAAATAAATGTTTAGTCTCAAAAGTCTGTTGGTCTGTACATGTACAATCTCAGATGTATCTGTACATGTTTATTTTGTACATTAAAACAAAATACTACGTTACTGGAATCATAAATGTCATTTAACAGACGCTTTTCTCCAAAACGATTTACTGTGGGCTGTAATGTCTTGCCTAAGTGGAAGGTGTTGCTGTTCACCCCTGTGGGATTCAAACTTCGATCTCCCGCATGGGAGAGGGATGCTCTACCAACTGAGATATTCAGCCGCAATGTCTGATGCCTCTGGCGTGTCGCGCCTTCTGACACGGCAATGACAGCATCTTCCTCCTGCTAACACTATTCTGCCTTTCTGACACCAGTAATGCCCACGTCATGCCCATCCAATTAAATATTTTTACATTTTTCAACATGGTCCATCAGGATCTCTACCTCACACCCCGAAAAATTCCACTTCTTCCTTCTTTTTCCCTCCTGAGCTATCATGATGTGATGGATATTTATTATAGGTGTTCACCTGACCATTTATAACCACCATGTGGGCGTGGGAAGGCGTTCCCTCACGTGCGCCCGCTTTAGAGTTGATTCTGATTTAAAAACAGGCAGGCATGCTTTTATAAATCTGAATGTAGAAGTATGCTGCATTTTCTTTTTGGGCTGCAGATGCCACCTGTAGTTTGCTTTGCTATGCACAGTTTTATGCTTAGCAAATGCGAAGTTAATGGTTCGTTATTTCTAGTGCTGATGCTAATGCTAATGTCCAGTGTGTCTTTGTCCTTGGAACATGGTTTGGCTTCATTATACATATTACTCTGGGATTTCAATGTGTTTTTATGGGGTTTTTTTATATATAAACTGTAAGTGGAGTTATTGATGTAATGATACAGACATACAGTGGAACAAGACTAAAGGTAATCTCAGTGTTATAGAAAAAACTAAGAAACTGTGCAACTTCCTCCACTATGTGCATTAAGGCCAAGTGGGAGAAGGAACTTAACACGGAAATTACAACAGAAGAATAGCTCAAAATGTGTGAAACACAACACACCACAACAAATTCAACGAAGTGGAGGGAGTTCGGATGGAAAAATTTATCTCAACACTTTATTACACCTAAAATAAAGAGTAGACAAACCGGTTCACAACAATCATGCTGGCGGATATGTGGAAGCAGGGAAGTAAACCACTCACACACATTTTTTGGCAAAGTGATAAAATACATACATTTTGGGAAAATGTACATGATATATTCAAAGACATTTTAGGATATTCGATACCACACAAATGTAAAGTTATGTATCTTGAAAATATAAACCATTGTGTCATTGGTGATGACAGATATTTAACTAAGATATTATAGATTACAACTAAAAAGGCAATAACAAGAAACTGGTACAAGACTGAATCCCTACCATAGAACAATAGCTAGAAATTATAAAAGAAATATATACTGTGGAAAAAATGACCTACTAACTTAGAATGAGAGAAAATATTTTTATTTTTTTATTTTATATATCATAAACAGAAGAAATTGATCATTTATGACAGTGGAAAGGACTGTGGTCTAAGTGATATATACATTTATAGATAATGGATTGCTTAATTTAAAAAAAGAATATTTGTAACCATGTCTATGTTTATATAGTTTTGTATTCATTATTTGGACTATTTTTGCCTGTTTCTATGCTTTTGGATGTAAGGAAAATTCTAATTCAATGTATAGAATATGTCTATATTAATATTATGTATATAAAAAAATAAAGATTACAGTTAAAAATGTGTTTTATGTATTAAAAAACCGTAAGAATAACAGGAATAAAGTTGCACTTTTCCACCTCATAAATAAAGGCTTTCATGCTAGTGTTGTGCAACACAACCACATGATCGCTTTCCACCACACCACTTTTTCATCATATACTAGGAAAATGATTGATGTTGGTTTTTATGTTGGTTGTCTCTTACCAGGTGTTTGTAGGCTGCCACTGTCTTGTGCATTTGTAGAGCAGCATTTCTCCCACTTGGTAGCATGCCTCTGTTTGAGGTGTTGAAATAATTATGTTTCATGTTGTGCACATGCACAGAAGGCATAGTTAACACATTTCAATGGACAGGAACATCGGTTCATTCTTTGAGTTAGGTGCTGCTTTTAGGCTTAGGGGCTCGTTTGTGCACCATTCAGGTACGTAAATAAACTAGGAACATCCGTTTAAAACGTCAAACACCACTGCCCATATACTCCCATGCTCCCTCGTTTACATTGGAATGGCTGTTAGGCAGTACATACTATGAGGGGCCATTTGAGACATTATTCAGAATTACCCTCTCACAGACACACGTGAAATTTAAGTCTATACTATACTGAAATTTCCTCTCATATACTATACTGAAATACTCTCATATACTATAGTGAAATGCTCTTATACACTATACTGAAATCATTCACACACTATAGTGAAATTTCTGAAATCATATTTCACTAGTATGTATGAAAGGAATTCTACTAGTGTGTGTGTGTGAGAGCGGATTTCACTTGAAAAGGAAGTCATTTCAGTTGAAACGGAAGTCACGTAGTAGAAAAAAAACAGGAGCGCATTTTCAAAACAAACGGAAGAAGAAGTTGGAGAACACCGTGACAGATGTTTTGCAAAGAATGAGTGTACACATGGTTATTTTTTCCTGATCTAATTAGGAAAAGGTTTAAACCACCCCCTCTGATTAGATTGAAAATTCTTTCTGATTGAGGCTGATCAGATCAAGTGACATGTTTACTTGACACATTTTCATTCTGATTGGGCATTCAATTGGATTAAAAGTTCTCCATGTAAACATAACTAGTGTCTGACCTCACAAAAGCTCTTGAACTAACTGACACATTACCGCTACTAAGTGGTGGGAAACTGCATTGCACCTGAGGTTGGATGGCACTGATATCGCTTGTGACCTCATTTGATAAGTTATGCCCTCCAGAGGCCCACAGGTGCTAAAGTAAAAGTTTTTTGCAGCCCTTTAGGTGGTGCTTGAGGCCCAAGCATGGGCCACGATCCCATGGTTAAGAAACACTAGTTTAGAGAATTATTTTTCTTTCATTCTGTTTCATTCTGTGAAATTCACAGTGTTTCTTCCAAATTAAAAAATTCACTGAACTAAACAGAGATGTTTGTTTAGCTTCAAACTCAGCATACATTCCTTCTTTTTTCCTCTCCATCACTCTGCGGAGGAGCACAATCAGTTTCCAGGTGATTTCTTGACAGGTGTGCTGTTAACATATATGGTCAACAGGTATGTTTCCATTACCCCTAGAAACGCGCAAAACCTAAATATTGCAATAAAAAAGCTGGTAATGGAAACACTTAAATTAAAAAAAAAAAAAACATAAAAATATTTCCAAGAAGTTTTTATGTTCTGATCAGGTGGTTTTTTGTATCGCAGTGGGCCTGTTCAAAATTTTAATCCGGATAAAAGTTATCCGGATTTGGGAATCCCATTTTTCGGGACGGTGGATCACGTAATCCAGCTTAATTTTACCCTGGCTGTTCAAAGCAAAATAGGATTGGATCGCCATGATTCAGAATTCCATTTTTCAGATCACCAAATCCATATTTCCAGCATGTAAATAAATGTGGGCTTCCGGGGATGTGAAGAACAACAGGTAGAAGAGACGGTATGGGGTCACTTTAAGTGATTTTTATTGTGAGACAACAAACAGAAACCATAAACATCCATTTCTACTTACGATTGTATGACACCTCTCTGGACCCACAACACATATAAAACAAGTACATTGTGTATAGTGTGAAAACGTCTGAAAGAAAAAAAGGCTCCATGTCCACATGTTACTAAAGACTGTTAAGGGTTCCTCATCTGAAGAGGGAAGGCGCAGCATCAACATCCAACTTGTGGGAGACGCTGACCTCACCATCACAAACTGCGCTGTGAAATGGCTGGGGTCTGTTCATGATGCTCGTATCCTAAGGGAGAGTGCCTTATACAGAGAGCTCCAAACCAACCGACCGGATGGCATCATATCAGGAGACAGCGCCTATCCACTCCTACCATGGCTGATGATGCCCTTTCTTGCCGCGGCTAAACCAGCCCTGGTGCGATTCAACGCTGCTCATTACAGAACGAGATGTGCAATCGAGCGTTTAAATGGTGTTCTGAAGAGACGGTTTGCATGCCTTAACTACTTGCTGGTGGAACCACAGGGAGCTTGTAACCTAATACTTGCATGTATTGTCCTGCATAACATTGCTACCAGGCACAATGTCGTACCCGAGCGACATCAAGATTTTACAAGAATAACGACTAATGAACCATTCAATGGAAACACCTGGAAATCACAATTGCCCTTTGTCAAAATTTTTAAAATATTGATTTTGTTTTGCGAAAAACTGTAAAGAAAACGCAGCTAATGAGAGCGTTTCTGGATGTAAATGACCAGGAATGTTCAGGAACATGTTGGATTTATCACCAGATCAGAACAACTGATGTGTGAACGACTGACCTGTCAGGGCTGCCAACTCTCACGCTTTTGCCATGAGACTCACGCATTTGAGTGACTTCACACACTCCCACGCCACACCTCCGATTTCTAACTCTGAAATACACATCAAGAGCAGTGCCGGAGTGGAATCGGGAGATTCGGGAGGATTCACTACTCTTGGGCCGGTGTCCCGGTGAAACAAATAAATCAAAGTCAAAGTCAAAGTCAACTTTATTGTTTCTGCAATTCTGCAATATGTACAAGACATACAGAGGATCGAAACTGCATTTCACTCAAACCCAAGGTGCAGACAATAAACATTTAACATACATCTTCAAGTAAAAAAGGTCTCTACTATGCTATAATATATAAAAGACTATACTATACTATACTATATAAAAAACTACACTATGCTATGTAAAAGAGATAAAAAACAAGAAATATAAATAATGAAAAAGGCACAAGTAGCAGCAGCATTGGGTAAAGAAAAAACAGATGCAAAATGAATACAGTGGTGCAAATGGCATGGCAGTTGTGCAGGTTTAACTTATATACTGGTAAAGTTAAGTGTTCATGAACAGTTCAGAGTTGGTGGGAGGGGGGTTCAGAGTCTGGAGGTTTTGTGGGCAGGGGGCAGCGAGGGGAGGGGGGGCAGGGCAGGGAGAGAGTTCAGCATCCTGACAGCCTGGTGGAAGAAGCTGTCCTTCAGTCTGCTGGTCCTGACGCTGAGACTCTGCAGTCTCCTCCCTGATGGCAGCAGACTGAAGAGGCTGTGTGACGGGTGGGTGGGGTCACCAGCGATGCCGAGAGTTTTGCGGGTGAGGTGGGTGCAGTAGATGTCGTGGAGGGAGGGGCACCGATGATCTTCTCAGCTGTTCTCACGATGCGCTGAAGGGTCTTGCGGCAGGATGTGATGCAGGAGCCGTACCACACTGTGATAGATCTGGACAGGATGCTCTCCACAGTACCTCTGTAGAAAGTCTGCATGATGGGGGCCGGAGCTCTAGCTCTTCTCAGCTTGCGGAGGAAGTAGAGGCGTTGATGGGCTTTCTTGGTCAGTGCTGTTGTGTTGTTGGTCCAGTAGAGGTCCTCTGAGATGTGTACACCCAGGAACTTGGTGCTGCTCACCCTCTCCACAGCAGCACCGTTGATGGTCAGAGGAGCATGTTGGGAGTGGACTCTCCTGAAGTCCACAACAATCTCCTTTGTCTTCTCAACGTTCAGAGAGAGATTGTTGTGTGTGCACCACAAGGCCAAGCAGTTCACCTTGCTCCGGTAGTTTGTCTTCATCCCCGTTACTGATGAGACCCACAACAGCCGTGTCGTCCGCAAACTTGATGAAGAGGTTTGAGCTGTGCAGTGGGGTGCATTCGTGGGTCAGCAGGGTGAAGAGGAGGGGGCTCAGCACACATCCTTGAGGGGCCCCCGTGTTCAGAATGATGGTCCTGGATGTGTTGCTGCCGACCCGTACTGCCTGTGGTCTCCCCGTCAGGAAGTCCAACAGCCAGTTGCACAGCGAGGTGTTCAGCCCCAGCCTGTCCAGTTTGGGAACAAGCTGTTGGGGGATGATTGCGTTGAATGCTGAGCTAAAGTCAATAAACAGCATTCTGGCGTATGAGTTTTTTAAATCCAGGTGAGTGAGGGTAGAATGCAGGGCAGTGGAGATGGCATCATCGGTCGAGCGGTTGGGCCGATATGCAAACTGGAAGGGGTCCAAGGAGGGGGGAGGACAGATTCGATATGTTCCATGACTAGTCGCTCGAAGCAGTTCATGAGGATGGGGGTGAGTGCAACTGGGCGGTAGTCATTAAAACAGGAGGGTGAGGACTTCTTCAGGACAGGGATGATGGTGGTGGCTTTGAGGCACGTAGGAACAGCAGCATGACTCAACGAGGTGTTAAAGATGTCTGTGAAGACATCTGTGAGTTCTGCTGCACAGTCCCTCAGCAAGCGGCCAGGTATGTTGTCTAAACAAATAAGTGAGTAAGTAAGAACGGCCTACGATTTGATTCAAGTAATTATCTGAGAAGGATAAATAGTAGTGATGTGTGGATCAATACTGAAATATCTATCCCTCCTATATCAACAGTAATATAACTAAACTTTCAGGAAAAATAGGAGCTACTTCTTCTGCCTGCCACAGGCATATGCGAAAAAGACGCAGCAGCGCGTCGCAGCACAGCGGTTCATTCACTGCTTAGTGATTAGTCTGACATGCAGTGATGAGTGGACATATTTCAGCTCCACAAACAGCAACGATGCGCAGTTTCATATGTGTGTGTGAGGACCAAAAGCCTCCTTAAACGTCTGAGAATCCGTCATAACACAGAAGCAGATGTGATGAGGCTGTAATGAGGTGAACTAAAGAGGAGAGGAGGAGGACAGGTGCTGCTAGGCAGGAGACAGATGTTGGTAGACATAAGGCGCTACAGGGGCCCAGCCCCATTAATCAGATCACATTTTTTATTATAAACACCTGCTATGTTTATTAAATGAGCAGCATTATGTTCCATCTGCTTCCCTTTGTGAACCCGACTGTTACTGCTGCTTCCAAACCACTGTTTACAGGATAATAAAAGTCTCATATTCAGACTTTACCAATATTTATTTATATTTGCAGAAATAGAGGTGTCTGTTTCCACGTGTTACATTCACTTTCATACTTTCTCACCACCTCAATTGGCTGTTAATTAAGGCCTCAGAAAAGGCCAAAAGTCAGCCCAACAAGGCACACAGATCTTGAGAAATTATTATTATTGTGAAATTCTTTGTGTCTTCTGTAAGTGTCACTTCCTTTTCTGTACATGAGTTGTTTCCTGTTTATTTTGAAGTTTATGTTGGTACTTTTAGACTATTTGTAAACCTTTTTTTTTTATACTCCTGAGTGCTATATTTTATGATTAAACCTGCACAAAATGAGACAAAATGGTTCTTATGTCTTGCTGCTGTGTATGCAGCAAAATTTTGGCTGGTTCCACCAAATCTCACTCCAAGGATTATTGAAAAGTTGTTGGCCCTGAGTACATGGTGGATTAATACAGATTTATTGTATTCTTACAGACATTTTACATTTTTATTTACAGTTAGACAAGTTTCTTTAAAAGGTCGATAAATGAGCGAAGTGGAGTTCAGCATCACCTTCAGACCCACCTGAGTAACCCGAGTCCTTCTCAGAGTCCTTCTCCAAGTCACAATTTAGCAGGCGCTTGCTGACTTCGCCCCCTGCAGACTTCTCCCTGTGGGCGCCACCCTGACATGCCCTCAGGGTGGCGCTGTTACTCTTTTCTTTGGCATTCTTGGAGGTGCTCTGGGCAGCAACCTCCCCAGGATAAGCCTGTTCCTTCGGCATTCCACACCTGAAAAAATGAGATGATTTACAGCATTTTTTAAGACATTATGTTCAGAAACAATGAAGAAGCTGCTGACATCACACAACTACAATCTTCATGTCTATCCCAACCATGGAAATAGAGGAGCTGGAGTCGGACATATAGTGGCCTCGCAGGTGGTTTTTAACCTGGAATGAGGACTTTACTGTTTTCCACATCAAGAT
Organism: Melanotaenia boesemani; assembly: GCF_017639745.1. Lineage (NCBI taxonomy): Eukaryota > Metazoa > Chordata > Actinopteri > Atheriniformes > Melanotaeniidae > Melanotaenia > Melanotaenia boesemani. The sequence continues at coordinate 29,498,611 of NC_055696.1, read as the reverse complement.
CTCTGGATCATCAGCAGGTGATACGATATGTGAACATGCTCTGTACAGGTCATGTGATGAGGTTGCATCAGAACATCATATACAAGAGAGATGAAAGGCTAATCTAAGCATGGTCCAGGATTACATCTCACCAGGACAGAGAGTCCTGATCCAGAGCCCGGATCTAGAGTCTCGATACCGAGCTCTGATCCAGATTCTCGAACCATTCCTGATCCAAGGTCCTCATGTCTTTTTCTCTGACTTTGTTGTCATTTTTTAAAGTGGTCTTGATTCACTAGTTCTGTTTTTCAGACTGTATAAGACTTATTTGTGCAGCATTCTAATACTGAACAGCTCAATTGAAGAGTTGCTGTGGTGCCTCGGGGCAGCTGTAGGTCGAGGTAATTCTTGATCATTCTTGGTAGTGATGGCCAACCACAACCAAGAATTGACCAATAAGAGGACTTCACTCATTCTTAGCTAACAGAGTTGGACTTGGAGCAAAAAAAACCATAGTTTTTTTTTTCCACATCATCGCTCAATTTTATATTGACTTTTACGAGATACGTACGTTTAACTCAATGTTTTGTGCACATTTATACACTTTTTATATCAATTGTTAGGGTGACTGTCTGACAATAGCTATTTCAATATATCCTAGCTAGTAATAACGAGGTTACTACCTGGCCCAACCCCCGACTCAGGTTATTTTAGGGCTGTTTTCGTACTTTAATCAACTGTCTACCGTGCTTGTTGTGGCTAAGTGGTAAAATTAATTTTCTGCAGGGAAATTTTGCTAGCTTAATTAATCAATGAAAGAAGTGTTACAAATGGACGAGTGTACATTTTTTGGATGGACACGGTCACTGTCACTACTGTAACTTAGTGAGCTTATCTTAGCTGTTATTTTTGCAAATGACTTAAACTAATATATTACCCTTATTTTGTAGATTCATTCCTTCATTCATTCATTCATTCATTCATTCATTCCCTTGACATTTTCCCTTGACAGGGCAAATATATGAAGATAGTTCAGCACTTATTTGTATTTATTTAAGGTTAGTATCTAACTCTTTTAACAACTTGCCCTCCTAACAAGTTAGCTGTGGTAGAAATAACACTTTAATTGGAATTAATTTAAACTTCTTTATGTGATGTAAGAAGTCATTTACCTAAAGAAAATGTCAGAACACTTTGCATTGCTTAGTATGAATTGCTCTCATCAATGGTTCCTTTTTCTTTTTTTCTTAAGATTTGGTAGGCCCTGATGACAATTAAGGGTAGGAAGCTGTGCCCATCACGTCATCAAATTAGCCTGAGTAAGGGACGATTCCGGGCTACAAAGAAGATTGTGGCTCCAGGTGTGGAGAGCATCAGAAGGTGAGTTAAAATAGGAAAACACAATGTTGGGGTAATGCAAAAAGGCAAATATATTATAAGTTACACATCACTAATATTTTTATTTATTTTTTTATTTTGTACATATAATTTTTAACTACAGGTGTTTCATTGGAGCTCACAGTCCTGCACAGTAACTCGACTGCAACAGAGTGACTGAGGCTATATTTGTAAAGCTCTTTGCCACTGATACGCTTTAGTGGTACATGCTTACAAAAACAAATGCCAGGCTGATGAGTGAGACCACAATCCAGCTACCCAGTGTAAACACTGCAACAGCTGCACAGTGGTGAGTAGGATTTATATAAATGTGCATGTTTTACATGAAGCTAATTATGTTAACCACTAATTATGAGATTTTTTTATGAGACGTATTTACATATTCCAGTCTGGGGCTTTAGGAAAATATATTTTTAATGTAAATCACATCAAAAGAAAGATTGCATCTTTTGTGCAATTTTACTATGTGGAAACTTTTGTTTTTATAGAAATTATTTTGTGTTTTCATAGGTACTGCAGACAGTGCAAGGCACAGGAACAAGATATTCTGAAGCAGAGTATTCCAGCTCTACATGCACCAATGGCAGCCCTGGCTAAACTTCCAGCTGCCCTGCAGAAAGGACAAACTTTTACACTTGGCATTTTGGCTCAGTCTTACCTTTTTGTTCTGCCACCAAACACTGCTGGGCAGGCCCAGCTGAAAAGTAGGCCTTAACCTCAGGCACCTCCATAAAAATTTGTCTTTATTCAACCTGTTCCGCACTGCCCCTCTTGCCCATTACGGTACCCAGGCTTCCAACAATGCCTAAACTCTCAAATATTACAGCCACACCCTCCCTGCAAACACACCACCTTTATATCCATCAACTCTCATACAGTCAACTCCTCAAGTTGTTCCCTACACCACTCAGCAGTACAGACACAGAAAAATGGAGGCAGAGCAGACAGGCATTTTAAAGATAAAATACACAACAAACAAACAAGTTTGAGAAAGTGCCTGGAGAAGGGCAGCGATTATCGCCTCATCAAGCAAGTTCCATAGGAAATACATGGAGAAGGAGCGATGTTGCCTCCCGTGTGTCGCAGATGTATGTGTGGAGATTCTGGTCAATTTACCAGGTTCTGGTCATGTTCTAATCATGTTACCAGGTTTTGGTCTCATTCCCAAGTTCTTGTCAGGTTCTGGTAATGTTGTTATGTTTTGGTCAAGTTCTAGTCATGTTACCAGGTTCTGGTCACGTTCTAGTCATGTTACCAGGTTCTGGTCACGTTCCCAAGCTCTTGTCAGGTTCTGGTTATGTTGCCAGGTTCTGGTAATGTTGCCATGTTCTGGTAATGTTGCCATGCTCTGGTTAGGTTCTAGTCATGTTATGTTTTGGTTACATTGTCAGGTTCTGGTAATGTTGGTATGTTTTGGTCAAGTTCTAGTCATGTTACCACGTTCTGGTCATGTTCTAGTCATGTTACCAGGTTCTGGTCACGTTCCCAAGCTCTTGTCAGGTTCTGGTTATGTTGCCAGGTTCTGGTAATGTTGCCATGTTCTGGTAATGTTGCCATGTTCTGGTCAAGTTCTAGTCATGTTACCAGGTTCTGGTCACGTTCCCAAGCTCTTGTCAGGTTCTGGTCATGTTGCAAGGTTCTGGTAATGTTGCCATGTTCTGGTCAAGTTCTAGTCATGTTACCAGGTTCTGGTCACGTTCCCAAGCTCTTGTCAGGTTCTGGTTATGTTGCCAGGTTCTGGTAATGTTGCCATGTTCTGGTCAAGTTCTAGTCATGTTACCAGGTTCTGGTCACGTTCCCAAGCTCTTGTCAGGTTCTGGTCATGTTGCAAGGTTCTGGTAATGTTGCCATGTTCTGGTAATGTTGCCATGTTCTGGTCAAGTTCTAGTCATGTTACCAGGTTCTGGTCACGTTCCCAAGCTCTTGTCAGGTTCTGGTCATGTTGCCATGTTCTGGTTAGGCTCTAGTCATGTTATGTTTTGGTTACGTTGTCAGGTTCTGGTAATGTTGTTATGTTTTGGTCAAGTTCTAGTCATGTTACCAGGTTCTGGTCACGTTCCCAAGCTCTTGTCAGGTTCTGGTCATGTTGCCATGTTCTGGTTAGGTTCTAGTCATGTTATGTTTTGGTTACGTTGTCAGGTTCTGGTAATGTTGTTATGTTTTGGTCAAGTTCTAGTCATGTTACCAGGTTCTGGTCACGTTCCCAAGCTCTTGTCAGGTTCTGGTCATGTTGCCATGTTCTGGTTAGGTTCTAGTCATGTTATGTTTTGGTTACGTTGTCAGGTTCTGGTAATGTTGTTATGTTTTGGTCAAGTTCTAGTCATGTTACCAGGTTCTGGTCACGTTCTAGTCATGTTACCAGGTTCTGGTCACGTTCCCAAGCTCTTGTCAGGTTCTGGTTATGTTGCCAGGTTCTGGTAATCTTGCCATGTTCTGGTAATGTTGCCATGTTCTGGTCAAGTTCTAGTCATGTTACCAGGTTCTGGTCACGTTCCCAAGCTCTTGTCAGGTTCTGGTCATGTTGCCAGGTTCTAGGCATGGTGTAGGTTCTCATGAAGTTGCCAGGTTCTGGTGAGGTTCTGGTCATGTTCTGGGGAGACAGAGCTCTCATTGAGGAATGGAAGACATGTGACGGGGGACTCTGTGTTGTCATCAATGATGTCTGGTGTTGTGACGCTGCTGTGGTCTGCAAATACTGCTCGCTTTCAGTGGAGCTCATGGTCATTAAATGCCAACCATTCTACCTTCCGCGGGAGTTTACAGCTATACTGTTCATTGCTGTTTACTTTCCTTTGTGAGCCAGTGAAAACAACAGGAGTGAGGCATTGAATGAACTGTATCAACACATCAGTGAGCAGCAGACAGCCAACCCTGATGTTTTTCTCATTTTGGATTTCAACCACATAGACCCAAAGAGTGTGTTTCCAAGACTACACAAACACATATCCTTTCTAACACGTAGAAACAACACGCTGGACCAGGTTTACACCACCCAGAGAGGAGCTTACAAGGAGCTTACAAGCCCCCCCCCCCCTTGCTTTTTTTGAACATACACTCTTAGGAGTATTATTATTGAATGTGCCTCTTTATTAATTTTTTCAAATAGCTTTAATATAAAACGTGGTGTGAAAGGTAATAGTGGATTGGGCACAAATGTCTCACATTTCACATCATTTCCTTGATTTTATTCAGTACTGTTGGTGTTGCAGTTTCCCGTTTATCCAGATTTTGTGCTCATGGAAGGGTCAGAGTTGCCATGGAGGTAGGAACATTCTCCCGCCAAGTTTGGTTTTTCTAAATCCCAAAAGTTGACTATAATTGGCATACGCTGATTTTTGTACCTACGCCAGCTTTATAAATGAGGCCCCTAGTCATGCTCCCAGGCTCTGAGGCCTTATTTAACTCCTTGTCCACCTTGGTAATAGCGGTGATTGTGTCCCTCTGCACCGCCCACCCAGCTGAAGCACCCAGCAACTAGAAAGAAATATTATTTATCACTAAATAAACTGCCGCCAATCTCAGATGTAACTGTACATATCTACCGACTGAGATATCCAGCAGCATGTTCCAATTCCTCTGGCATGTCTTGTGTTCTTGTGCCGCCTGCTGCCACTATTCTGCCTTTCTGACACAAGTAATGCCCTCGCTATGCTCACCAATGAAACATTTTTATGTTTCTCGATGTGGTCCATTAGGATCTCACTCTCACACCCCGAAAAATTCCACTTTTCCCCTCTTTTTCCCTCCCGAGCCGTCATGGAAATGATGTGATGAATATGCATTACAGGCGTCCACCTGCCCATTTATAGCCACCATGTGGCCGTGGGAAGGCGTTCCCTCACGTGCGCCCACTATAGAGTTGATTGTGATTAATGAACGGAAACAGGTGTGGGACGTGCGTGTGCAGGCTTTTTTTGCTTTTTGAGCAGCAGACGCCACCTGTAGTTTGCTTTGCTATGCACAGTTTTATAAATGAGGCCCCTGGTCACTTCTCAGGTCCAGGTCACCTTGCCAGGTTCTGGTCATGTTGGAAGTTTCTAGTCCTGTTGCCAGGTTCTGGTCACATTGTCAAGTTCTAGTCATATTAGGTTTTGGTCATGTTATTGGGTTCTGGTCAGGTTGCCATGTTCTGGTCATGATGTTTCCAGGTTCTTTTCCCGTTGCCAGGTTTCAGTCATGTTGCCCATTTACGATGTGTGTCATAATCGTGTGTTCCAGATGTCCTCGGACCTTGAAATTCTGAGGAACTTGCACTGGAAATGACGAAGTCATCTCCTTTTTTCTGAATGGCGAACCCGTAAATTTCAGAAGACCCCGACATTCCAGATTTAAAGATGGCTGTGCCCAGTACCTCTTGTTGTACATTTTTGTCTTTATTAAAACTCTCTATGATATATTTTGTGTCTATTAAATTTCTAGTGTAAACAGCAGTGAGCTGTTATCAGTAATTACGTTGTTACGGCGGGCTTGTTCGTGAAAAAATTGATTTATTAATCACTGTCACCAAAATTGGCTGCTATTATCATGGTGCGCATTTTTATCGATGTAAATGGAATTGTACTTATTTAGCAATGAGTTTGTGATTTTTTATTTTGTATTATTTTATTTATTTTTGCTTTAATCAACAGTTATAGATGCTCACAATTTGGCTATTTTGCGAGGCACTATTTTTCCAAGTTATTGCAACTGGAAACCCAAACACCTGGTAGTTACCTACTCTCAACAGGCTCACCTGGAATAGATTGCAGAGTTTCCTGGTTTAAAATGCATGCATTATTGTTGTTGATGAAAATGGGGCCCTGCATGTATGTCAAATGTAAACAAATTCATTAACATACATGGAACATAAACAGAATCTTGATGTTCTGGTCAGACTGCAGTCTGGATCTGGACCTGAGCTGACACTGATTTCAGATGTACAACCTGTTCTTTAAAAAGAATAAATTAATTGTGGTACACCAGTTCCTGCCAGTGAAACTGAAGAACTGTCAGAGTCTGGTTTTCTTAGAACTGATGAAGCTGTTCTGTAGATGTACTAACAGGAACCAGCTGAGCCGAGTTTTCCCTGAAACTACAGAGTGACACTGGTCTGATGCAGGACGAGAACACCAGGCTCTCACCTTGTTGTGTTTATGCACGTGTGCAGCAGCAGTAGCAGGAACCTGATAAGAAGGCAGTGAACCGCCCACCATCGGTTCCGTTATGTAACAGCCTGCTGCTACTGCTGAAAGTCCTCTTCCACTCACAGAAAAAAATAAAATGAAAATAATCTTCATCCTAACATGAACACAGAGTCTGGAACAGCTGATCTGGCTTACATGAAGCTGAAGATGAAAAGGCTCGCGCACAAAAAGTTTTCTCAGCTGTAAAAGTAAAGAAGTTTCCCACCTGTCAGTGTGTCCTCACGGTGTCCATGTTTCAGTCTTCATCTTCTTCTCTTTATCACATGATGGATTGACACTCAGCAGGTCGGGAATAAAAACAGTTCAGATGATGATGAAGGAGCGGTGCCCCCGCAGATACCGCACATCCACGTCTGAGCGTGGTCTCCGGGCTCAGAGCGTCCATCATCCTGTCCACCGAAGCCACGCCCACTATGTGAATGATAGTGAACACGTCACCGAGCCGACTGCTCTGTGGTGACGTAACCATAGCGTTTTGGCCAATCCCGTGTGGAGACACGTGTTTACATGTTGACGTCGGACAGGCCATGTGAGGTGTGCGTTTAAAGACTGTAGGAAATGTGAAATCAAAGAGTAGGCTATCAATCTTCAGTGTTTCAGTGAATCAAAAGACGAAAAGAGATGCAAAACAGTTTTACACTAATCTTCAAAGATGAAACAAGAGTTTAAATGACATTAAAACCAAACAAACTTATCCATCTGTATTTTGGAGTCAGACATGTTCACTTAATCTCTGACTGAAAGAAATATGACTCTTCACTGTTTGGAATAAGTTGGGTATAAATGAATTATTTAATTTAGAGGGTATATTTATACAGATCCTCCTAACATGAAACAGCAGTTGACCAAACCCTGAGTGTCAAAAGTGGAAAAATTCAGAGGATCAACAGGATGCCGGAACGTGAAGATAAAATATATTTATATATATATATATATATATTTTTTTTTTTAACAAAAAGGTGATAATGTTGGTGCAGATGACGAGAGAAAAGTCTAAATCACACCAAACAAGTTCAACTTTGTACCTTAAGCAAAGTACTGAAGCTCCCACTGTTCCCTGCTGAGTGATGCTGTGTACTGAATGTATGATGCTAAGTTCTGAGTAAATGAGAAAACATGTAAAAATAAATAAATAAATAATCATGTTCATTGTACAGCTGATTACATAGCTAATTACAGTCTCCATGGCAACCTGCAATTTGTTTATCTGCAGAGCTCAGTTTTTCTGTCAGGACCGAGTTCTGGTCCAAAAGGCTGGTTCAGGTTCAGAGATGAAGGAGAAATGTAACTTTATTATGATTACAGGTGGAGATTAAAATTTAATGTAGTTTCAGTCTGATGTTGCCGACCAGGTTACTCTGTGTTCAGCATCCGTTACCATGGTGACCCTGCAGGTTAAATCCCAGGAACACACCTTGGTAATCCAGTACCCGTCCTTCGGAACCTCCTAGGGCAGAGGTGCCCAAAGTCGGTCCTCGGGGGCCGCTGTCCTGCAAATTTTCCAATGTTTGCTGCTTCAACACACCTGACTCAAATGAAATGGATCCAACAACCTATTAAGTTTTGCACAATGATGCATCAGTTTGAGTCAGGTGGTTTTGGGGGACACGTCAAAAACTTGCAGGATTGTGGCCCTTGAGGACCGGAGCTGGGCACCCCTGTCCTAGGGACTTTCTGTTAGTTAGCTGATCTAAAGAATTCCCACAGGACCTGAAGGCAGCACAGCAGACACTGAATGTGTGCGGCAACACGTGAGGTGGCGCGTGGGGGTGTGGCCGCTCGGCGGCAGCACACGGTCACGGCGGAGACAGAAGGCTGCCACGCGTGTCTCGCCGCTTACGTAACAGCGTGAGAAGCGCGCGCGGACATTTTACTGCTCTGGCATTCAGACTGGTTTTGACTGTGGATTTTCTGTCCTCAGATTTTTTACAAGAACGTGTTTCAGTATGAGCAGGAAGAACAAAAATCGGTTTAACCATCATGTCTCATCCTCCAGCTGCTGCTGGCCACGTGCAGCCAGAAAGTCCACAGTCATCATAAAGTGACTGCAGACATCAGCTGACGGGACGCCGCTGCTGGTTGGACTGGATCAGGTGTCTCAGCTGAGGATTTTCTCAGATGTGAAGCAGATCATCTTTTTCTAATTTCCACCCACATGTCCTGTCTTCACAGCAGCAGTGTGACAACTCAAAATTTGATCAATATGGATCCTTGATTGATCCGAGAAAAATCTGTCAGTCGTTATTCAAGAAGAACATGTGGAATCGTGTCCAAAATGTTTAGAAATAACAAGTCTGAATTTCAAATATCTAACATTTTATTCAGTAAAGTTATGTGTGTCTGAAATAAACTACATTTTTGATACTTTATCTTCACTCTTAGTTTTTCAGCATTTGAAATTTCAAAATTCCAAGTTTACCTAATTAAAATAAAACTAATTCAAACTGCTCAGATTCAACAGAATTCACTGCCAGAAACTTGTGGTTAACATTCAGAACACATGGATAATCAATAGGTTCTGGATGGCATCAGACCAGCATTTAACAGAGCATAATATGACTAATAAGCACAAAAAGCATATTATACTCCATTGGAGCATAACATGACTGGCGACTGGAACGCTGCTGGCATCCTCATGTCTTGGGAAGGTTTTAAATGAATAATAACATTATATTTGATGGCAGCTGACTATACAGAGTACGGTTATGGCTGAATTAGACCAGCCCTCTGCTATTCACACTGTTGATCACAGTTTTTGGCTTGTTCAAACAAGAGATTTTTCAGTGTGTTAGTCAGTGCTTATCATATCAGTGTTATCCTAACTCAGTGGTTCCCAAACTGGGGGGTGGACACCATAGGAGGGACCAAGAATTATGCCAGGGGGGGCGCAGCTAGGCTACATGAAACTTTGTTTTTCCACTGCCAGCAAAATATGGACACATTTGTGAAAGTATTAATGGGCAAATGGTGATGAATCAACAGACATTTCAACTACCAAATAAAGACAAGGAAATATGATGAGGCATATCTTGCCCCAGGCTTGACCAGGTAATGGTCAAGTAATGGTAATGATCTATGGTGGGTAATAAAGAGAGACCACAGTATGTTGAATGTCTCAAAATATCAGCATCTGACAGTATGAAGCCAAGCAAGTTCCAACCTCACTTTGGAACTTCTCATCCTGAATACAAAGAAAAACCTGTTGATAACTTTAGAAACAAATGCCTTAACTGTTGTAAATAGCAGAGTTGTTTTACGAAAGCAGCATCTGTCTCGTCAAATGCTCAACTTACCTGAAGTAGTTTGCTACTTCACGTAAAGTCGTAGTTGACAGTTGACATTATTTTTGTTGATGAAAATGGGCTCCTGCAGAAAAAGTTGTGGAACCATTGTCCTAACTCATTTCAGACATAAACTCTGCCCCAGGACTTCAGTATGAAGTGTTGTTTGGTGTTGGGGTTAAATAAACAGAACTGATCATGTCAGAGTTAGTTTAACTCCTTACAGACATAATTATGCTCCGCCCACACCCAAGTCCTGCTTTAGGGTCTGACAGAACAGCACTATGTCAGGGAACAGCATGCTAGCTAGTTATAAATGAGCTTTTAGCTGTTAGCTTCTGGAGCAGGCTGAAATTTAAAAACAAGAGCATATGGGCAGGCACAAACATCTGGGAACTTCCTTGAATTTCGTCGCATCCAGTTCCATTGTCGGTGAAAACAAAGGGTTGATAAAACATACACAAAGAAAAACCAGTTGATAACTTTAGAATCAAATGCCTTAACTATTGTAAATAGCAGAGTTTTTCGATCCTTGTTGATTTGTCTTTGATTATCAAAGAGATTCTAGTAAATATTCCAAAAAATTGTGTTGTGGTTGGCTGCCATAAACGTAATTATTCTACAGATAAAAAGAAATCATTCTTTGAGCTGCTAAAGAGACACAAAAGGCCAGAAAAATGTGATAACTGACTAGCGGCTATCCAGTGTGTTAATGTTGATGGTACACCTTGGAGTCCCTCAAAACCTTTGACAATTTCTTCAGATCATTTTGTGACTGGTGAGTGAAATATTCATGATGATATTATTGCTTAGATCTTGTAGTTGTTTATGTACTGATGCCAAAAATATCATGAAATTAGTGGAACAGTTGAACTACAAGATAAGGCAAGATAATTTGTATAGCACATTTCATGTACAAGACAATTCAGAGTGCACATAAAACAAAAGCATTACAGATGGTGCAGGAAAGCTTAAAAGGCAGCAATAAATAGCAAAAACCCCAATAAAATAATAAATTAAAAATGACTAAAAGCAAGATAGGATAAAAGTTACAATGCAGAATTCATGCATTAGCCCATGAGAAAAGAAATGTTTTTAAACTGGATTTAAAAATGTCTACATTTGATGAAAGTTTAATCTCTACTGGCAGTTTGTTCCACTTGTTTGCAGCATAACAGCTAAATGCTGCTTCTCCATGTTTAGTCTGGACTAGTTGACCTAAGATCTAAGAGCTCTGCTAGGTTTATATTCTCTGAACATATAACAGATGTATTCTAGGACTAAACTAGTGTTCTTTGTCTTCCTCAGGACAACCAGGTAAAGATGAGCTTCACCGAGGCTAGATCTATCCCCCTCATCCGCCAGCAAGTAAGGATTGCATCATGTTCAAGGGATTAAAAAAAATGCAATAAATAAATAAATAAATAAATACACACATAAAAAAAAATAAATAAATAAATTTAAAAATTTAAAAATAATACACTATTACTTTCCATGACCGCTTTATGTATTCATGTTTTATATTCAGATTAAAAAAATAAACTGATATAAAAGCCTCCTTTGAAAATTATTGACTGCATTCAGTCACATTGTATTTATTAATATGAAGCAATTTAAGAAGGTAGCACAACATATAGCATAAGTTGTAAATTAGGAATCTAAAAAGAACATACACTGTTATTAAGAAATGCAAATAAGAAAATAGAAATTTCTTTTTAACCAAAAATCTAGCATACCATGATTATAGAAAAAGACATGACAACATATCTGATGGGGTTAATTTTATTTTTTGAAGTTGATAGTGAAAGTCACATTTTCTTTTTGCATTCTTTACAGTACCATGTGTTTTAGGGTCCATTGTTTCTTTTTGGTCTTACACACAATAATAATAATAGTACATTTTCAACAGCATCACTTTGTAGTGGGCATATAAGCCACCTTAGCATGTTTATATATCCATGATTCTATTCTATTCTATTCTATTCTATTCTATTCTATTCTATTCTATTCTATTCTACAGTCATTTAGCAGACACTTTTATCCAAAGCGACTTACATTTGACAGTAAGAACAATACAAGCAAGAATTCAAACATGATGGGAAGTCATAATTAAGTAATTAATGCTGTGAGTCCAGTTGGACCCAAGTGCTGTCATGTAGTGCTAGAGGCAGTGCATATAATTTTTTTTTTTTTTTTTAGTTTTTTGTAGTTCTGCAAGTCATTTTGTTTAAATACAAGATCACAAATTCATCACACAATATCGTCTTGGGCATAAGTGCACGCAGCTTATTCAGTACTTGGTTGAGCCAAAGAGCTGGACAAATCTTTCTAACTCATTCTGTTGAGTAGAAGAGTTAAACTAAGTGCAGAAATACTCCTTAAACAACTGAGTCTTTAGCTTGCTTTTAAAAGCGGATAAGGACTCTGCGGATCGGACGGAGTTTGGTAGATTGTTCCACCACCAGGGGACAACAACACAGGAGAAGAGTCTAGCTACTAATTTTGAGCCACGTTGTCGTGGGAGCACTAGGCGTATCTCACTGGCAGAGCGTAACTGTGGAGAGGGAGTGTAGCTCTAGATTAAGGAGTGGAGGTAACTGAGCATGCAGGCAGGCCAGCCAGTAAGGAGTTGCAGTAGTCAATGCGTGAAATGACCAGAGCCTGAACCAGGAGCTGTGCTGTGTGTTCAGTCAGGTAGGGTCTGATCCTCCTGATGTTGTAGAGAGCAAATCTGCAAGATCGAGCAACCGAGGCAACATGGTCCTTTAAGGTCAGCTTGTTGTCTATCATGACACCAAGATTCCTGGTAGAAGATTGTTGTGGAATTTTATTATCAAAGATCACACACTAAGTGAGAATCAAACAAAGTATTTTTATTAAGAGCTGATCAGCAATGGGAATCACACAGTCAAACAGCTTTGGCTGAGCGAATCCGCAGAAACACACATGGGCTTGGTTAATATAGACTCGCATGACGTGATGGCATCAAGGTCGTTGGTGCAAATCCTCAGTACATTGTCTGCAAACCCTGCACAGCCTGGTACAATGTTTTCTAAAGACTGTTATCAACATCTGTGATGGGGAGGAGAGCTCACTAAATATTATCTGGGTACAAGTTGTTCTCCTCCCCAGTGAAACATAAGTCAAGGTTTTTAATAATACAAAAGGTAAATTATAGAGTATAAGGGCTATGTGTATAAATTTTCCATTACAATACGCAGGCACAAGCGTGATAGAGTCAAGCTGCACGCTTATCTGTGGCGCTGAGGAAGGATTGGCTGGAAAGACAATGAGCTTGGTCTTGGACAGATTTAGCTGAAGGTGGCGGTCCTTCATCCATGCGGAGATATCAGCAAGGCATGCTGGTATTCGCATTGAGATGGTTGTGTCGTCAGGTGGGAAAGAAAGGAAAAGCTGAGTGTCATCTGCATAGCAGTGGTAAGAGAAACCATGAGAGTAAATGATTGCACCGAGTGAGGAGGTGTATAATGTGGAGAGAAGAGGGCCAAGCACCGAGCCCTGAGGCACCCCTGTTGTCAGCCCAGTATATGATGGTTGACTGTGTCAAAGGCAGCAGACAGGTCGAGCAGTATAAGGATTGACCAGTGGATCTGGCAAGCTGTTTAAGTAGAGTGGCCTTGCCTATAGCCAGATTGATATGGATCAAACAGGTTGTTGTCTTGGAGGAACTGTGAGACCTGACTGAAGATGGCACGCTCTAGTAGTTTAGACATGAATGGAAGCAATGAGACCGGCCGGTAGTTTTCAACCTGGGCTGGGTTGAGTGTGGGTTTCTTCAGCAGCGGGGTAACCCGAGCTTGCTTGAAGGCACAGGGAAAGACACCGGATTTAAGAGAGGAGTTGATAATATGGGTTACTGCAGTTTTGATTATAGGTAAAATGCTCTGCAGGATGTTAGAGGGAACAGGATCAAGAGGACAGGTCATAGGTTTTGAGTTGACTAGAAGTTTAGAGACTTCATCCTCATTTAGAGAGCGGAAAGAGCAGAATGAGGCACCAGTAGCTGGTTTGGTAAGGCTGAGTTGGTCAGGCTCAGTGAATTGGTTACTGATGTAGGAAGCAAACATTTCTGCAGTCAGCACAGAGGGAGGCTGAGCAGGTGGTGGAGATAGATAAGAGATAAACGCCATGAACAGTTGTCGTGAGTTGGGAGCATTGCAGATCTTGTTCTGTTAAAAGGTTAGCTTAGCCGCCTTTAGGCTAAATGTTCATGTCTCCCATGACAATTAGTGGTGTGCCATCATCAGGAATGTCAGAGAGGATCATGTCCATTTCAGAGACAACTCATCTATATTGCTACCCGGAGGGCGATAAATGACCAGAATGTATGCAGTGATGGGTGTAGAGACCTTTACTGTGTGATACTCAAGCGATGAGCAGTTAGCCATAGGACGGAGAGAGGTAAAGTTCCACATTTTAGAAGTAAGAATGCCCGTTCTACCTCCTCATCCAGCTGAGTGAGGCGTTTGGGTAAATTCTGCATTGACAGAAAGCAACTGGCGTAGCTGTGTTTTCTGGACGGATCCAGATTTCAGTCAGGGCTAGGACCTGAATGTCTGAGAGATTTATAAATGAACTGATGAAATCTGTTTTGTTCACTGCAGACTGACAGTTCCAGAGACAGAATGTGACAGAGGATGTGGCTGACACGCATGCCATTGGAAAGGACAGGTTTTGCAGATTGCAGTGTCTATGGGTGACATGTCTTGGTCTGTACCCATGTCTGACAGGGATGGGTTTGAAGCACATTGTGCATTAATTTAGTAGTGACGAGGTTTAAGCTTGTGCCCTTGCTCGGTGGACTCGCAGGTCTTTACCCTTTGTGGTCTTTACCCGACGTGGGCTGACACAATGGCTGACGCCTCGCTGACGCTTCAGCGCATCACGTGTGGTAAAGTACCTGGAGCTGACACAGCTGAGCTCACTTTGCTTGATTGCAACCGGCTGAAACTGCCTCTATCTGCTTAGCTTACCATAAGCATCACTTGTGCATGATAATTTTTTATGGATATAAATTCAATGTTCCTATATTTGATAAAGTGAAATACAGAAACAATTTAATCAAAAGGAATGGATGTTATTCAAATTAAGTTTGTCATTTCATGATCTTTTTAATATTACAAATTACTACCGTAATACCTACACATGTAATTATTGTTGTACACATTATTACATATTATTATTTGCTAATTTGAACACTTACCAAGCCATGCAAGTACAATGACCAGCAAGAACTTCTCCATCCTTAATGGAAGCTAAACCCAGGGTTGACGGCTGGGATCATTTCCCCTTTACGATGGTCGTACCTCAGCTGGAAATACCACTGAACCATTGTTAGTAAAGTGATGTGGAACTACACTTACAAAACCGGCTGTAAAGTGCTGATGTGCTTCCAGCGGTAAATTTTCATGGCATGATTAGTGTAGACAAAGAAATAACGACTTTTTAATAATTTAATTACAAATAGCATTCGTTTTGTAATAGATCATTGCAAATTTGAGCCTATCTGCTCATGAAACCAAATACATCACAAGATTGGGACACTGAATATCGCCCAGTGTTTTGGTTTGTCTAACCAGATATGGGCGGGTAGACGATAAAGGCATTCTTTCAGTCCTACTGCCACTAGCTTTGTCTCATATCTTTTTCTAGCCTTGACACTTAAGCTATCAACATACGGCCAACATGGACGCTGGTCTGATGCTGGGGTTGTTAGTGCAATTTTTCTCACAGCCTAAGTTGCTAATTGTAGCGGTCAGTGGAACAGCATGTGGGGGAGGGGTGGAGAGGGTAACGGCCGTTTGCTCCTACTTCCCCCCCCTGGTCTAGGTCTGAAAAAGTGTAAATAATCAATTTCCTTGGTGAAATCAATGAGAATCCCTGCTGTGTAGACTCGTGTCTAATCCGGCGTGTATAAAGGGGGCAGGGGTGTGTGTCAATTTTCTTCAGCCGACTTAATTTGCCTTATCCATCCTGGACCTTCTAGCACAGGGGGGAATACAACAGATAACTGTGCTAGAAACAGATAACTGTGCTGAAACAAAACAGTCATGCACCTGCCAGCATCAGATGTCAGTAACCATGACTTTTACAAAAGACTTTTTAAACTGTTGCCCAACCCTGACTTATGAGCATTTCTTGCATATCCCAGTTAAAATGCTGGTCCAGGTCAAGTACAACCATCAGCAGAAATATGTGAAGCTGGATTTTACTGAGGGGCGGTATAACTTCAGTTTCATGAAAAACATATTTAAAAAAAAATAATTTAAATTTGATTAACACTGCTTTTGTTTATTTAAATATGCTGTGGTTCACGTCTGTGTACCATATAATGTGATATGTTTAATCCACTCAGTGGCTATAACTTGATAAGCAAATTAGATTTTTTTTCTATTCCAGTAATTGAGAAATTTTTCCACCAGAAGCAAATGTTACATACAGGAGGAAACGTGGTGCAGGCTGCTTTCCCAAATAATGGTAAGTTCTATTGTTTTTAAAAGGATATAGTTTGAGACATTGACTTTTTCTTCTATTTGGCGATGAGACATCATCCAGGCTGCTTCAGAAATGGGACATGTTCTTCACTTCATCACCAGAGATGAATCAGCTGTTGCAGTCAGCAGAAAGACCCATAGGAAGGGACCTTGATGAGACAGCTGGTGAGTTGTAAATGACAAGCATTTGATTTTATTTGTACAGCCACTGTAATCACAATCTGTTAACAAACATCACATATAAGTGGAGCGTTTTTCACAGTAACTTGTTACTCGGTGCCAGTTCATGTTGTGCATAATAGGTATCAATAGTTCTGATGAATGTTGAGAACTAGATGATCACTTTAACTGCTGTTTTTCCTCAGGATATGACCAAGAAATGGCATCCCTTTTGTTGCTGATACATCTCCTTCAACCACCACCTGGAGGACAGAAGTCTCCAAAGATCAGTGCCTGTGATGCAGCTGAAAGACTTGTAATCTTCCATTAGGTAGTGGCATTGTGATACAACAAAGTTTCATTCGTGTTTGCTTTATCATTTGATCACTTGAATAACTGCTTATCAGAGTGCTTAATCCTTGTCTAGCATTCACTGTTCACGTCTTAACCCTAGTCATGTTGTAGTTTGGAGGAGCATCTCAGGAAACACCAGGGACACCGTCCGTACCTCCTTGCTGTTGGACGTGCTCCCTTGGTGCACTTGATGAACTTTTTAAGGCACATGTTGTGTTTGTCTTATGATGGTGCACTTGTAAACTTCGACACATTCCTGCAAACAAAAGTGTACTACATTGATGTGGGGAAAATGAAAGCGTCACCAAGAGTAAGAGACCTGAGAGCCAGACTGCTGAACCTGAAGATTCCCACTGCCCCAGTCATCTGTCGTTGTGTCCTTGGGCAAGACACTTCACCCTCCTTACCTCCATTGCTGGTGTATGAATGTGGATATAAATGTTCGTTGATGGTCGAAGAGGCCATAGGCGTGGATTGGCTGGCACGTTTCCGTCAGTCTGCCCCAGGGCAGCTGTGGCTACACATGTAGCAACCATCACCAGGTAAGAGTGAGGAGTCAATGAATAATGGATACACAATGTAAAGCGCCTTGAAAAGCGCTATATAAATCTAATCTATTAATATTATTATTAATGCTGAATATTGCAACTATCCTGGCTGTAACGGTTGTAGGCATCAGTTCCTAACATGTGCAGGTTTTAGAAAACACCTTAATAATATTCATAGCAATGTTCACCAATCTGCTTGTTCTGTTAGTTCATTGGAGAACAATGATTCAGAGTTTACTAAAGATCAGTGGCCTCTTGACCCAGTATGAACCTACCAGAACCCTCAGGTCATCTGGATCCAGTTCCCAGAGTCAGAACTAGACATTGAGAAGCTGCATTCAGCTTCTATGCTCTGCATGTCTGGAACAAACTCCTGGAAAGCCTGAGATCAGCTAAAATATAATTTATTTAAATCCTAGTTAAAGACCCACCTGTTCTCTACTGCGTTTCAATAGTTTGTATTTAAAAAAGTACAACTCTGAATGTTTCTTTTAAGCTTTAATTTTTAAACTTGATCATGTTTTAATACTGTTTTTAACCAATGTTTTCATTTTTAATGGTAAATTATGCTTCTTGTATTCTGTAAAGCACTTTGAATCATCCTGTCGTTGAACTGTGCTTTACAGATAAACCTGCCTTAAACCAGTCATGTTACTAACCTCTTGCCAGTTAACCTAATAAGTTGTTAAATTCTCCTCCAGTTGTTTTTGATTTGTACCAGTTGCTTTTCCAGCCCTTTATTGCCCCTGTTCCAACTTCTTACAGATGTGTTGCTACCAATCAGACACAAAATGAGCTCATACTTTACATAAAATGTTGGTTTCAACATCTGATATGTTGTTTATGTTTTATTGGAAATAAAGTATGGGTTGTTGAGATTAGGAAATCATTTAATGCTCTTTCTTTTCTTTAAATATATATTATTTCAAACTTCAGTCATTACTTCAGATTAAATACAAATTATCCTTTTCATCCCTTCACTTTGTGTTTTTTAACCATTGAAGTCCTTTAATGATAATGTAGAGGACATTTTGGTTTTGCAGATGAACCTCGAAATTATAGCCGTCTTATAGTTTAGATTTAATTTACTTTTTTTTTCTTCATATTACATGAATTTTTAATGCTTAGTATTTTTCTGTTTTTAGTGTTTTTACTGTGCTCACACACCTGATCTTTGTTTGCAGATGGCTGCTCAACTGAAAAAGCCACATCTGTCACAGAGGATCTGCAGAGAAGATGGTTCCTCCTCTCAGACTCGAGCTGCTTCAGCATGCAACCAGAACCTTACTTTAAACACCTCAGTTTAAAATCTGAGCTTTGGTAAAAATGAATGTCTGCAGCGACAGCGACGGCCTGTTGATGAGAAACAGCTCTGAGGGTCCTATCAGCTCTCATCTGCAGAGGAACATCAGGGTGGTAAGAATGAAAACACAAAGACATTTACACATGGTTACAAAAATGTATTGCATCACTGTCATTCAGAATTACATTCACTGACATGAGCAGAAATCAACAAGGGTCTGAACCATGAAGAGGGTTCAACTTAGCAGGTTATCTTCTGGTTGCCTGCTTTAACTAACCCTAACACTGGAGATCTCACCAAGCTGGTCGTCAACCGGGTGTTATGATTTTGGAAATGCCGCAATTGTATGTTCCTGAAAATATGACATTTCTGAAGAAATTTTCATGTTATCAATGCAGTTACTGCTCACAGTTATATGCACACTGGCTGTAAAACATGCATCATGGAGGCAGCCATGTTTCAGAGCACCTGTGTAACCATGACGATAGAAACATTCACTGCCAGATGAGTCACTCCAACACAAAGTCTCAGCTTTCGGTTCATTTGTGCCTTGGCGCACCCTTCGAACAAACAGCTGCTCTTCACGGACAAAAAGTAGCATAAAAATTTCTCGAACCATGAGCGGCAGCAGGGTCAAACACACAGATGTGATTTTTATTAAATTGTCTATTTAGTTTTTCCTGACAAGATAAAAACACCCCTTGAGTTGAGAAAATCAGAAAAAACCTTAACAAAAGTGAATAGGATGGAGTGGGGCACCCTGTGCTCTGAGGCTCTGTGAAGCCTATCGCTATGATAGTCACACTGGATGAAAGCTTTAGAAAACGCCTATGTTCTGATATATCATTTGTGTAAAGCAGAAACAAACGACTGAAGAAACTGAAGGATTTTACAGAATGAACACAAACTAATTGTAACACGTGTAATAAATAATCTGATAAATACTGCCATGTCATTAAAGCAGGAGGATTTCTAACAGTTTAACCGTTTTGTTAAATGAGTGTTTCAGGAAGATGAGAAACATTTACAGGGAAAAATATTTATTCTTCTCAATCTGATCAGAGACTCCAGTTGACAAGTTTACATGGATAATAGATAAAGTGATCCGATCAGTTGTGTGTCTACATGATGAAAAATTGAATACAATCACAAAGCTTTTGACATGTGCAATGTGGACTAATTCAGAAGAATTTTAAATTTAGATCCTTTCATCTGTCAAGATAAACAATAATCCTCAACTATAGAGACAACATCTACCACAGAACCCATCAGGATGAGTGTAGATATGGTTCTTTTGTCCTGATGATCTGGTAACCTAAGGATTGGATAGAAAATACATTCTAATTGAGGCCAATCAGATAAGGGCGTTTATATATGCATTTTTATTCTGACTGGACCTTTGATTGAATCAAAAATGTTCCATGAAAATGCAGCTTTCATCTGCCTTTGTCTCAGAACTGAGCCTCCATAGTAGGTGGGGTTGCTAGCAACAGTTGCCATGGTGATACAAACAAATAAGAGAATCAGCTTTATAATAATGAAAATCCTGAGCTGAATCTGAAGAAACCTTGATCAGACCGATCCTGTGTTGTGCCATAAATTGACTGCCAGAAACTGATCAGACAGCCGCGCAGCTTGTTAACGCTGCGTCGCTCAGTTTCTCTCTGGTCTGCGGCGGTTCCTCTCGGTATAAAACAGACATAACAAGGATGAATTACAGCTGCAGAGGTGCTGTAATCAGAAACTATATTCAGGGATGTTGCTTCACTGTTTAGGCTTCATGTGTTTCCTTATTCTTGTTCATTTTTAGTGTGTAAAGTCCAAATAGTTTATGATGATATAATAGTTTAATTTCCACTGATCATGACCTTTTTTAAAAATTGATTAGCTATAGTACATTTGTCAATAAAATGTAGACTCTACATGAACGTGTTCTGCTTTCATACCATACACATTACTGACCAACTAGTATCGTACTAGTTGGTCTACTACCTAGTATACCTACCTACTATAAGGTACTAGTACCTTATGATCAGTTTCTGGCAGACCATCACTTGTTGTGCCATAAAGTGATCGTCTGTCAGAAACTGATTATACGGTAGGCCTACTAGTACAGCACCTCTGCAGCTGTAATTAATCTGTTAAAGCTTGCAAAAGCAGACTTTCTTTGTTAGTATGGACATACCGTCACTTGCATTTGCGTGTTATGTCGGTTTTATACCGAGAGGAACAGCTGCAGACCACAGAGAGAAACTGAGCGACACAGCGTTAACAAGCTGCAAGGCCATCAAAGTTTCTGGCAGACAATCAATTTATGGCACAACATCGGCCTTGGGGCCCCTGGTTAATCAGAGTAATGTCAAACATAAGACACACATCACTTTTAACCTTTATGAATGATTTAAATCTGAAACTGGGCTCCAGGAAGAACAAGAAGACGTAATGAAGCAGAGGAAATGAGGTAAACAATAAGAAAATAATGGAAACCATTTCTAAACAGCATGTACAGTATGAAGGGATCAGTTGAGCTCCATGTACAGAAAAATAGTATCACAAATCTGCGCTAACTTCTTACTGAGCTTCTTCTGATGACTCAGCAAAACCAAGCCAGAGCTGAAAATGACACGTTGACCATGAAGATAACTCCATCACTGCACCCAACAGTCAGGAAGAAGCTCATGTCTAAACCTTTGGTTTCCAGTGTGAAGCAGCTGCTAGCTGACCCGACTGTGATGACTCCCAGGACCAGAGAGGCCAGGACCACAGAGACCAGGACCAGAGAGTCCAGGACCACAGAGGCAAGTACCACCGAGACCAGGACCAGAAGGCCAGGACCACAGTGGAGCAAAACCCACCAATGATAAAGATTTTCCTTATTTCATGTCTGTAAAGGATGTGGCCAAGGTGTGTGTGTGTGTGTGTGTGTGTGTATTTATGTGTGTGTAGGTGTGCATGTGAGCAAGTGTGTGTGGGAGAGACGTCGTCACTCTCTTATGCTAGCAGAATAGGAGAACTGGGGGAAATGCGCTTCCTGTCCGGGATCGTCACAGTCCAGACTGTTATCTGAAAGAGAAGTCAGCACAGGTCAGAGGTCAGGCGTTAGCATGCTGCAAGCTCAGTTAAAGGTTACCTACACTTATCAGGAGGGGTGAGTGTGATGGTCTGCGCTGTGAACTCCTCATCAAAGTACCGTGTGTCCGTCTCTGATGTCACCTGTGGTCTGAAGGGCGGAGTCAACTTGGAGAAGAGGAGGAAGAAGAAGTGGTCATTGAACACAGCTAAGATAAAATTCATTTAACACTGAGACCACTACAAGTAACAGATTCTACTGCTTTCTACTGGAAAGTATGTTTTTGCGATACAGAAAATATATTCCCCTCCTGGAGATACTGAAACATATTCCATAGTTTCTGAGAGGAGCTGATATCACTAATCCTTAAAAAAGTCAAGTTTAAAGTCAAGGTTAAAAGGCTACAGGACGTGTCCAACAATGGAGGTTTTCATTCTTGTTAAAACTCTTAGAAACAGCTGTTGAAGTGGGCGGGTGCAGCATCATATGATCTTAAGCCACATTTTTCATGATTTTTGGTTCTGAATAAATAATATTTCAACTAGACACTGAATCTCTTCTGTGGTTGTTTTTCTGCTGTGAAACACCAGATACCAAGAACTCTGTTTATTAGAGCTCAGATTAAAATTAATGATCAAAGAGAGACAGTCAGCCAGTCAGAGTCAGTAACAGGGAGGGCATCTTTCCTGTCCAGCCGCGGAGATCGGTGGAACCCGGTGGAAATTGGGGGTCAGAGACAACAATGTTCATCTGTCAAACACCAACATCTTCCAGGTTTATGTGAAAGTTAACATCACATGAGGCTGAAAACCAGCAAGATTTTAGTCTTTATCTACTCAGAGCAGGTGCTTTTCATCTCTCACTGATAAATATCAAGAATAATGACTCAAGCAGATTAATTTAGTCTTCTTGTTTCATTAACCTGGTTTTACTTAAGCATCTGTAAACATGTAAACATTTTATCCAGTTTTCTGAAATGATCCACATGGTGGACTAGCGGTCTTACCTTTCTCTGTTCCACATCCTGCCAGTTGATGGAAATGAAAAATTTGTGGCTCGTTACTTCTTTGGCATCATTGGGACCTCCACCTAACCTGTCAGTCCAAAGAAAATCTTTTAAGAAAGAGGTTTGTACAGTAAAAATCGCAGCAGCCAGTGGAGCCTTCAGACCACCTACCTCTGTTTAGGATCTTTCTTCAGCAGACCCGCCAGCAGGGACTTGGCCTCGGGCGACAGGTTTCTGGGGAAGCGGATCTCCTCCATGAGAATGAGTTCAAACAAGCGCTCGTGGTCCTGGTTGTAGAAAGGCAGGCGGCCACACATCATCTCATACATGACTACACCCAGACCCCACCAGTCCACGGCCCGGCCATAGTCATTATCCTCTAGGACCTACAGAGAGGAGACATTTCAGGATTTATCACAAAGTGGGATGATACTGGTGACAGTCCGTGTGTGTTTACAGTTGTTTAACATTTTCATTATCACATGAGACGAGACAGAAAGTTTTCATGTTTTTTCAGTCACCTGCTCTTCATCCTCCTTTAACTTCTTTACTTTACTTTCAAAGAAAAAATATCAGCTGTCAGTTCCCTCCAATGTCAGCTGAACTATGAACCTTTGTACCCTTTCCTCTCCTCAATCCCCTCGCTGAGCTCCATCACCATTATTCTTTCTGATGGTTACTTCCTCTTACTTCCATTAGAGCCACATGCCATGTTTCAACCCTCTGCTGCCACCCAGTGGCAGAGATCTGGAGAAGAGTCTGATCTGATCCTGGTAGTGTGGGAGAATTAGCTTAGAATCAAGGCTGGCGAGAAAAGTGGACCAAAATCTGATAACATCATCCATAAAACCATTACTTCAGTTGCTGCTGCTGGAGGAGCTTCTACACGCTGCAGGATGATGAAGAGGAAGCAGTTTCTTAACTGATTCTGACTTTTAGTTTTTTAATCCGTCATGTTGTTCATCTGATCTGAATTTTAACACCTGAAGAGGATCAGAAGGTTTTACTCCGAACTGATTCATCTGTCTATGCTGTTGACAACAAACTGAAACTGAGAGGAGATTTTCTACATAACATGGGTGTGATTAAGCGTGCAGGAAGGTGTATGTGCCTTACCTCAGGCGCTAAATATTCAGGAGTCCCACAGAAGGTTTTCATGGTAGCATCTGGAGTTATGCCCTCCTTACACAGACCAAAGTCAGTAATCTTGATGTGTCCATCTTTGTCCAACATCAGATTTTCTAGCTGTGAAACAGAGAAACAGGTTTGTAACTTGCAGCTCTGGGTTTATCTGTTCAGACCAGCTAAAAGACAAAGGAAGGTTTCCTGACCACTGTCTAGACATTTTACAGTAACCATCAGATTTAGTATCTATAAATTCTGGTTGACATGCCCCCAGAAAAGCAACGTATTCCTCCTCCTTCTACATCACCAACAAAAGTCACCACAACTGAGAGTTTAAGGAAACTCCAGATTAGTTCCAAGAACAGAACAAGAACTTCTGGATCAGTTTGTTCAGTCTCTTTAAGTCTCTGGATCTGGTTCTGCTGCCCCAACAGATGCTGCAAAGCAGACTGAACTCTCCACAGTAGACTGATATAAGATGCAACATCTTGGTGCAGACATTGAGGGATCTTAGCTTCCTCCAGAAGTAGAGTCTGCTCTGTCATTTCTTCTAGATGCATCTGTGATGCATTTCCAGTCCAGTCTGTTGTCCAGCTGAACTCCAGGGTATTGGTATTCCTCCACCACCTCCACCTCTTCTCCCAGGATGTAAACAGTTTTCTTTGCTCCTGTTCCTCCTGAAGTCGACAATTATCTCTTTTGTTTGTGTTTAAGATGAGGTGATTGTTTCTGCACCATCTCACAAACTGACTGACCACTTCTGTGTACTCAGGAAACTCCAATAAGACGGTATGGGATTCTCTGTAAGTGCTTCCATTTGTAAACACTTTCTCATCAAACCAACTCTGACAATGATACAGTTAAAACTGGATCTCAGAGTCTTTCTTGGAAATAAAAGTGTTTCAATAGATTAATTTCTCAGTTACTCAGAGGGAAGAAAAGTCTGAATGTTTTAGCTTGAGTGTCACCACCGATGACTGTCTACCTCCTCCACATCAGTCTCTTATACAGACTGATTAAGGCTGATCCATCAGTATTAACTGACTGGTAACACCACATATTTACCGACAATTATAGGTGAGAGAAAAAGTTGATTAGATGCAGCGCGATGCGAACATGGAGGATTCAGACTTGATGTACAAATATTAACGAACACAGAAGGCAGGACTAGACGTTTCAGAAGTTCACATCCCAAACCATCTGTGCCGTGTCATAAGAGAAATGACGGCTGAGTGAGAAATCCAACCGGCACCCTCTGCATTAACAGCTGGCATGTGGAAGAACTTCCGCTTTATTTGCTCAGAAAGTCTGGTTGAGGTGTGAATGAACAAACTCCGGTGCACCTACAAACGTAGGTCTCGGTTTGCTTCAAGTGAACCAAATACAGGAAGTGGACTACAACGCAGGTCACTTTAGGTTAACACAACTAAAGCATACGGATGTAGGACGACAGATGACTCTGGCCGGGAGAAATGCCTCTTGGTCAGATATGGAAGAACTCAGTAAGTTCTGACAGAAACATGATCAACCCAAAACAGTTAGCATCTGATGGAGTTCCATGTTTTACTCTGATGGAAACAGACGTACTACATTAACCAGTAGATGAGCTAGTTTCCTTCTCCACTGGTTTTTATAACAAACAGCTGAAAATTCCCACTAACTCATACATGTTTTCAGACTGTTGTGGAACCATCAGCTTCCTTTAGAGTCCACATTCACATTCAGAGATCAACAAAGAAATAACTGATATCACCTATAAATCTGTTCCTAAACAATCAGTGGACAAACACTGGATCAGAAAATGTGTGCGTTCAGACCTTCAGATCACGGTAGACCACGTCACTAGAGTGCAGGTACTCCAGCGCTGACACAATCTCTGCTCCATAGAAACGTGCACGCTCCTCCGTGAACACTCGCTCCCGGGACAGGTGGAAGAAAAGCTGAGAGAGAGAGAGAGAGAGAGAGAGAGAGAGAGAGAAAACATGGAGTCAAACAGTGTTACAGAGGGTCTGGGTGGACGTGATTGGTTCAGGTCTCACCTCGCCACCATTGGCGTATTCCATCACAAAACAGAGCCGATCGTGGGTTTGAAAGGCGTACTTCAGGGTCTGAAGGAAAAAAAAAAAAACAACCCAATGAAAAACCTGCACAGATCAGCTTTAAAACAGCAAAAACCAGGAGTCACAAGTTCAAACTTGGTAATGCACAGCTGTGAAGTTGAACACACGAATACACTCAAATAGCCTTTCTTCAAAAGCTCTCGCTATCTCTACAATCTTTGCCCTCTTCTTCTTCTGCTTCTTCTTCTTCTTCTGCCCCTGCAGCTTCTGGTGGTACTGCCTTGTTTGCTGCATCAAGTGGCGGCTCTGCCAGGGCTCAGAAAACGCACCTAATTACGCATGTAAAAGAACTCAAGCACCCGTTCGTCTGTGTATCCGTCATCGGCGTTGAGCATAAATGGGCCTTTATCTGATACATTTAAAATACAACCACAATTCCAACAAGGTTGGGTGTCTACAGAAAATTTAAGTAAAATCAGAACGCAATGATGTCCTAATCTCCACAACCCGTATTTTATTCCCAATAAACATCAAGAGCATACCTGAGACTGAGACATTTTACTTTTTCACGGAATATATTAGCTAATTTTGAAACTGATGGCAAACAAAAGGCTAAAAAGGTAATTGGTGCAAATAAAAAACTACTGGAGGAGCATTTAAAACTAATTACCAACAGGTCAGTAACATGACAGTGTGTAAAAGGAGTATTTCAGAGATGCAGCCTCTAAGATGGCAAGATGGACAGAGGCTCATCAATCTGAGACAAACTGGGTCAATAAATTGTGGAAAAATATTCCTTAACTTAAAATTGTGAAGATTTTATAGATCCTGCCATCGACGGTGTGCAAAAAGATTAAGAGAATCAAAAAGGAATCTCTGTGTGCATAGGACAAGGGGTGAAGGTCAAACTGGATGCTGGTGATCTTGGGTTCCTCAAGCAGCACTGCATTAAAACCAGACATGATTCTCTACTGGAACCCATTGCATGGACTCAGGAACACTTTCAGAAATCACTATCTGTAAACACAGTTCACCCTGAAATCCACTGAATGAAGGTGAAGGCCGGCGTGCACCGGCACAGGTGGGATCCCGGGCTCCTCCGGGGCACCAGGGCGCACCACCGGCCTGTTTCGCCCGCACTGCCGGGGAGGTGGAGCATGAGCACGTGCGACAGGACCCGAAAGATGGTGAACTATGCCTGGGTAGGACGAAGCCAGAGGAAACTCTGGTGGAGGCCTGCAGCGGTCCTGATGTGCAAACCGGTCGTCCAACCTTGGTATAGGGGCGAAAGACTAATCGAACCATCTAGTAACTGGTTCCCTCCGAAGTTTCCCTCAGGACAGCAGGAGCTCAGAGTCTCACAGTTTTTTCTGGTAAAGCGAGTCTTGGGGCCGAAGCAATCTCAACCTATTTTCAAACTTTAAATGTAAAGAAGCAGCTTAATGTGAACAAGATCTAGAAACACAGCCATCTTTTCTGGACCAAAGCTTATTTAAAACGGTCTGAGGCAAAGTGGAAATCTGTTCTGTGGTCAGATGACATTGTTTCTGGGAAGCATGGACGCCGTGTCCTGCAGACTAAAGAGGAGACGGAGCATCCAGCTTGTTATCAGTGGATAAAGTGAAAAGCTGCATCTCTGATGGTTTGGGGCTGCATTAGTGTCTATGGTGTGGGCAGCTTCCACATCTGTGAAGCTCCATCAATGCTGAAAAGTACATGGAGGTTTTAGAGCAGGACTGGACAATAAATCAATTTTAATATATATCACAATATACAATACTTTAATTCAATAACGGTGATATGACTTTTGAACACATTTCCGATATTTCGATATACATACAGTATATGATTACAGCGTTTCACTGACTGGCGTTCAAGCCGGTCAGTGATTCAAGCCGAACAGAAAGAGCTGTAACACATTGGCTACGTAAGTGATGACGTCCACCACAGACGCAGAGCCTGACCAAGCCCAGCAGCAGCTGGCTGTGCTCAGAGCGAGGTAGAAGGCTAGGCTAAGCTCCAACGCTGCTAGTTTTAGCTAAAAAAGGAGTGCTCATGTCCGCAATGCAAACGCGACTGAACAAGCTTCCACAAGGGAAGAGAAAGCAGACGAAATAGTTAAGAGAGGAGAGACTAACTTGGTGGCACGGAAGTGGTTTGGCTCAGTGTCGCCAACTTAGTGACTTTGTCCTGTTCGTTTTCACTCCCCTCTAGCAACTTTTTGTTTTTTTTAAGTGACTAGCGACAGACCTAGCGACTTTTTCTGGTATTATTGGAGACTTTGAGACTGACGTAAATGAACGTAGTTTACTTTTCTCAATGAGGAGTTGGTGCTGCGCAGACCCCTCCCCCACCCAAAAGCACTCAGAAGAGGCTGGTCCTCCCGCAGCAGAGCAGGAGATGATCGCCTCTGTTTCATGACCAGGCTGAAAGTGAAACGTACATAACTGCTGCTGGCTGGTCCCGCGCTGGCTTACCGGCAGATAGTAATGTCTATGTCAAAAATATGTAAAAAGTTAAAAGTGCTGTGACATGTTCCATGTGACATGTTAAAAAACAAATTACACTTATTAAAATTAAACTTAAAAAAAACCAAAGTAAATATTAGCTGAAGAATTTAACTTTATTATGTTTTGTTGATCAGAAGATGTCATTTAGTGACTTGTAGGACTTTCAGGACAGCCAATAGCTACTTTTCTTATTGAGTTGGCAACAGTGCTTCTGAAGCATTTCTACTCATAGAATATGCTGAGTCAGAAGATGAGGCATCAATTGTTGCTCACTCTTTTTTTCAGTTTATGAGCACTTTGATTTTTAAGCCTAGATGAAGCACCTTTGTTAAAATCTTTAAGAACAACATGAGCCTATGTTGTAGTTTAAAGTTAAAGATATTAATATTGAGAAAGCCAAAAGTTTTATTTGACCTTTGATGGTGATTTCAAATTTCTTTGTTTGAAGGCTAATTTAGCTTTACTAAATACAAATAAAAGGTGAACATTAATTTATTGAACAATTTTTATTTCTAAACTGTTATACTGGAGGAGGTTCATAGACTTGGCAAAATAATTTTTAATTTTACAGCATCTGTTGTGGCCATTTTTTGGCAGTTTTTCTGAGGCTTTTATATTGTTTATATCGATATCGGAATTATATCGTATCGACCGAGATTAAGAAATATATCGTGATACAGGTTTTGGCCATATCGTCCAGTCCTATTTTAGAGCAACATCTGCTCCCATCCAGACAACGTCTCTTTCAGGGAAGACCTTGCAGATTTCAGGAAGACGATGCTGAACCACATCCTGCATCCATCACAGCAGCATGGCTTCACAGGAGAAGAGTCCGGCTGCTGAACTGGCCTGCCTGCAGTCCAGACCTTTCACCAATACACAACATCTGGACCAACATGGAAGCAAAAATCCAGCAACCAAAGTCCAGGACTGTAGAGCAGCTAGAATCCTGCATCAGACAAGAATGGGACAAAATTCCTCTCCTAAAACTCCAGAACTGGTCTCCTCACTTCCCAGATGTTTATAGACAGATGTTAGAAGAAGAGGAGATGCTACACGATGCTAAACATCACCCTGGAACTACTTTTTACAGACATGTTGCTGCCATCAGATTCAAAATCAGTTCATATTTTTAATGAAATGGTGAAATGTCTCAGTTTTAATATCAGATATGTTGTTTATGTTCCACTGGGAATAAAATATGTGTTGATGAAATTTGGAAATCACTGAATTCTGGCTTTATTTACATTTTACAGCCCTTTTTATGAATTGGGTTATAACATCAAACATTTACAAAATGTGCTTGGGTTAGTTATCAAAAAGAAAAAGACTGATTTTCTGGACATCTTTATAAAGACAAAATTTTCTTCATCTCCATATGCTCTCTATCTCATTTATTAGGTTCAAATACATAGTTTTGTTTAAACTTTTGATTCATTCCAACTTTCCCTCATCAAATACATGAAAAATTACTTCTCTCTGTCAGCTGTCAGGTTCTTTTTTATCTTTTTTTTTCCTGAAAAGCTTCTACACCGTTACTAAAAAAAGTTGCAGTGAAGGAAAGATGAAAGTATTTAAGGTAAAGTAAGTTTAAACCAACCGCAAAACAAAACAAGACTACAGTTGGTCTAAAACCTAATGTCAGCATGCTAACAGCTTTACACTGTTCAGATGATGATGATGGTGTCATCCTCACAGAGCATGCTGACATTGTTTAACTGAAGGAAGACTGAAAGTCCGGCTGATGACTCCCATCATTCAGGTAAGAAGATGTAAGAGTGTTAGCAGCTTCCTGCGTTTCTCACCGTGAGGAAAGGATGTCTGGTGTTCTGCAGAACTCTGCTCTCTGTGACGGTGTGGGCCACCTCATCCTGCAAACAAACACACCAACATCACACACCAAACACACCCACAATCCAGGTATCCACACACACACCTGTACTTACCTTAGCTATTATGACCATTTTTCGTAGTATCTTCATGGCATAATGAACTCCAGTAGACTTCTCTTTGACCAGAATCACCTTCCCAAAGGTTCCCTTTCCAAGCAGCTTTAGATACTCAAAATCACTCATCGTCTGTAAAATAAAACACACACAAATGTGCTGAACGTGGTTTTTAACTGAAAGAAAAACAATAGAAACATCAGTCTGTAGGAAGGCCACCCCAAAAAAAACTAGTGGAGCTTTAATATTCAGTCTCTCATGATATCTCAGATATTGGTATGATGACATCATCGCCTTCATAAACAATTCAGTTTCAATTCAGCTTTATTTGTATAGCGCCACTTCACAACAATGTCCTCTCCGGACACTTTACAGACAACAATCGGACTGAACAGTCTGGAAGAAAAAATACTTACTGTGATGTTTCTGACAAACACGGCGATTTAATCTTAAATTCCAGCTTCTACTCAGTGCTCGAGCAGAATTCTGTTTCTGACATGAGGAGGAGGCTTAGCCTGAGATGACATCCTAATATGAGCTGTTCTATATTCTAACAAGGATGTTTTTATTAACGTCGGCACGACATCTGAGGTGTGGCAATTTAGAGCGACGCCACTCAGTAAAGCCGTCGTTACTTCATCATTTCACAAGTCGGACTGTTTTCTGTCCTCCGTGTTTTCTCAGTGATTCAGTCACTTATAGAAAATTAATCGCTCTGCTTTGTGATGTGATAACTGCAATGTTTTAAATCGCATTTCCACAGGCACCACCAGGAACATGGCTGGGAGTCCACAAAAGACAGAAGACCAGGAGAGAACCCCTCCAAACCCTCTAATATCCTGGAGAGGGTAAAAGTTTTCTACAAATGGGGCATGAACCACATTCCTGATCCTGAATCTGAGACTGGACATTTCTCTCCAGCTCCTTGGTGCAGACTTTTCCAGTGAAGCTGAGTCTCATCCAGCCCCTTCTTAAAGAGAGGACCACCAACCCAGTCTGCCAGTCCAGAGGTTCTGTTTAAGACCTCCAATGCTACACAGACATGTCAAGTTAGATCATCCAACAAAATCCAGGACATAAAGGAACTCTGGGTGGTCCAAAGAATGTTTCTGAACCGAGTCAACTTCCATAGATGCGCTCTGGTAAAGTCTAATCTAGACTTTCTATTCTTGAGGCTGAGTAATGGTCTGCAGCTCGTAATAAACCCTCTATATTTCCCTCATGAAGTCTTCTCTTCACGGTACATGTAGATACTGATACACCTGCTTTCTGGACAGAGGGTTCTGCTCTTTGGTGGATGTTAAGGGGTTTTTCATCACTATGGAAAAAACCCTGCAAACATCCACTTCTGTTCTCTTCCACGGATATCCAGACCTTTTTGAGTTCCCAAGCTCACCAGTGCACGCTCTCAGAAAATATTTAAAACAGTGTTAATTTTAGTCACTCACACATTTCTACTATCTCTCTTTTCCAGCCTAAGGATGGTCTGTTTCACATCCACTGAGAGCCTCTTTGACTGCAAGTTGTAGAATCACAACAGCTGACTACAAGTGGGAACATCAACTCCAGATGTTTACCTGATTATGGAGTAACAAGACAGTAACCCACAAAGTCCGTGAAACAGCTTTAAAGTTAACTGTCCAATTTACTTTTGTCCAGCTTTATCTTGAAGAGCTGTAATTCCTAAACCTTTCCTCCAATGTGGATGTGACACCCTCAAGGTAAAGCTGAGAGTCTGCACTTTAAGCTCATAGTGATGAGATAACTGTATTCTGAAAATGTTCAGGCAAACAGCTAAAATAATTCTATCAGTGTCCAAATATATATCGACCCGACCGTATTTCTACCCACAGACACACCAGAACAGACAGGCTGGTCCAGCAGCAGTTTGCTGGTCCTGGTTTTAGTAGAAACGGATCCTCTCACCACTTTGTTGCGGCTCTTGGACATGGCCACCTCCATCTCCTCCAGGCTGCTCTCACACGGTGATCCAAACACATCCATGGGTTCCTCCTCGTCCTGTTCCCGCATCTTCAGGCCGTTTGTCACAGACTGGATGGCACGCATCCACTCTTCTCTGAGAAGGACAAGGACCAGGACTGGTCAGATACCATGCCACCCAGCAGCCGGTCTCCAGTCCAGTTTCCCTCACTTCTTACCTTTCTGCACTAGTTTCCACATGGAAGGTACGTTCAATGACCGTGGTCCACTGTAGGCAACGGATGACAAATGTGTTGGGTCGGGGTCTTTCAGTCTTCATCAGCTGGCATTCTGCAAAAAAAATAATAAAATAAAAATCTCTCAGTTAGAGTTTACAGGTTTTATCTCTGAGTTAGATCAGAATCAACTGCTGGGGGTCAACATGTAAACATCTGACCTGCCACTGAGAAATTGTTGAGCGGTGGGGAAATCTGGTCATTCAGGTCGGGTTTTTCTTTGTAGCCGATGAAGGAACCGTCACTCTTTAGGATAAAATACCGAGGTCTCCATGTTTTGATGTATTCACCTGGCATGAGGACAGATGAGGAACTTTCAGTGGGACTTAAAGATGAACACCTGGTTTTATCGGGTCAGAACATCCCGGTTACCTCGTTTGTGAAGCCATCCCTCTCTGATGATACTGACTTCATTCATGACTGGAGATGTGCTTCAGAGAGGGTGAGGAACAGGAAGTCAGGGAGGGTAACAGCAGCGTCTCCCGTAATCCGTTCAGGTCTCAGTCTTGTTTATTAAACCTGAACAGAACCTGCTGAGTTCATCAATGAAAACAACACATTAGAACCAGAATAACAAGTCCGAGAAATTCATCATGTGGATCAGAAAAGGAACCAGAAGTGTTGGTTTTGTGTTTCACATCAACAAGAGTGTTTGCAGCTGGTCTCCGCCAACGATGAACTTAAAGGTGATGTGGATCTCACAGAGACCAGGACTACTTTACTCATTCCTAGAGGAGCTGGGCTGCTCTCTGGTTTTCACTGAAAGTAATGTGGTTTACTTTTAGAAGATATCCATTTACATTTACTACTGTGTTTCCAGGTGAATTTACTCTGACGCAGTAACACATCTCTTGATTCTGACACTTCTATATTAATCTCACGCGTCTCAGCTTTCTGCAGAGACCAAGATTATACACACAGCCCTTGTTGTTGTAAAGATATATTTTATTTAGGAAGAAAAACATGCCCTTGTCAAGAATAAGTTAATGAGTGTCTTTTTTTAGTCCAGTTTCTGATTAAAGAAAGAAGAAAATCTGGGAATGAGAGCTGCTTTACTGGGAATTCTGCTGGATTAATACACCGGTTTTACAGAAAGATGGAAATTTGAAACTTGTGCAACATGTCGAGGTCTGTTTGAGTCAAGATGCCTGTAAACATGCAGGAGTCATTCCACCTCCAGCCACATTACCTACGTGTGGTGGAGGTTCTTTGATTGGAATAACAAGGTTTAGCTAGTCTGAGGAAAGCGTGCAGAATGTTTTTCCTCATGGACGCCCAGACATCAAACCCCCTCCACAGAAAAATGTCACAGCTCACTTTACTTCTGCTACTTGAATCAAATGTTCACACATTGTTCCAGAAAACCCAGAGAAGAGACTAAACTATATCAAACCAGCCGGCTGTAGTCTGCAGCTGTGTGTACAGTAACTCTGCTGTCAAAATTATCCATTGATAAGGAGAAAAATCTTTGAAAATAACACCTTAATTTTTAACAAATCAACTCATAAAAATCAAAGTTAGTAGATGTGCCACATTAAAAACCTGAATTCGACGTCATGTCCTCGACAGAGGCTGATTTTGGAACGTAGGCGTCTCGTCACGGCGGTAAATCACCAAAAACCACTTTATCCTCCTTATTTATGATGATTCTCAGTTTTCCAGCCTTACATTTAGAGGATGCTGCAAGACGACCTGTTTGATGCGTGATAACATAAAATATGCATTCTGGTTTTTTTTACATTTTAAATGTGTCACAACTTTTCTGGAATTAAAGGCCTAATAATTATGTAAGATAATTCAGTACTTGGTAAAATCCTGTCAGTTTTCACAGCTGTTTCTTTTATAATCTCACTCACTTCAAATATTCTTCCTCTTAACAAATTTGAACCCTTTGCCTTCACAAAACAACTGCTGTAAAAACCAGGTTCATCTTGACGACTTGCCCCATAAAAGGTTCCACAGAAGCCTTCTAATAACGTGATGGCAGATATAACCAGCATTTACTGTAAATAAATACTGGAAGATAAACATGTCTGATAAGCTCAGTCCAGTAGAAACATGACGACTCTGTTCATTGAACCCAGCAGGTTTTATAAAGTCCAATCAGAATTATCTCTGATAAATAATATAATGCAATGATACCTGTACAGACCTGAGGGCTCAAACCACGCAGACAGTTTCCACTCAGTTATTATTTACAGAACGTTATTCACCACCGACCCACCGACTGAACTTTGTCACCATCACCAGACAACTAGACGGGTTTCTCCGATCCTCTGACTCAAAATCAAACCATCAATCAACGCTTTTTATTTATCGTTTTTTCCGAGAGGCTGACCTTTTCTTTTTCCTCATCTCAGAACCAAACTTAAATGGGGTGATTCATTTTACATGAATGTTTAATCAAAACAGGAAATAAATCTAATCTTAAAATCAGTCTCAACAGGTTTTACGGTTTGTTTTGGCTTCACTGCTCAGAGCAGAAATACAGGATTTCTGAAGTTTTCAGATTCATTAAAATCAAGAACCTGAAATGAGACAGCAGGAGCCAAAATAACAGATGTTAACAGCTGCTGGGCTTCAAGTAGAAAACTAAAATCTGCGCTTCTATTCGACGATTAAGAATATTTTAAAGTTAATTAAAAAATCTATTTAATATCATCAGCCCAAACTGTTTATTAATAAACAAATATAATAAAAACCTTCCTGACAGTAAAGTTTTCATTAATTAACATGAAATCTGATTTTAATTTAAACTGAAAAACATATTTTGAAAAACTTGTCTTTAAAATCTGTTAATGTGATGCTTTAAACTGGATTTAAATGAAATCTGTTGTAATTTTTGAAAAACAAACCAGAGCAGTTCCACTTTATTCTCTGTTCAATCATCATTATTGACCTTTGATCGGGTCAGAGGATTTCTGATCTGACTGGTCCGCAGATGATCAGACTCAGACCAGAACCGGAGGATCTTCATCTGGAGGACAAATGTTGGTTTGATTGTTCGGTACAGCACGTGATGGTCTGAGATGAGTGACACCGCTGGTAATCATCAACAACATATCAGACCAGGACCGGTCCAGACTCCCGCTCAGAACCGCGTTAGCCTTGAAAGTTACCGGACCGAGTCTCGGTTCTATATTTAGACTCTCCGGTTCCCGACTCTCAAGATACTTCACGCCTTCCGGAAAACAACAACTTACGTTGTCTGTTTGCTTTGATTGTTTCAGACCACAAACAGACTTCGTGTTTCACTTCAAACATAAACACAGACCCAGAACTCGAGTCTCTCGCACGCGCCTCCGCCGTGCCCGTCCCTCGTGCAGCGGTTCTGTTCTCACGTGTGTGACCCAGAAAAGTTTCTGGTTAGTAAACAGCGTCTCCTTCACAGATCATGTGTGATCTGAGGAGAACAAACAGCTCGGGTTAGAACCGCAGCATGTCCTAAACGGACCTGCGGAGCACGCGGGTCCGACACATATCTACACAAACACGCACTTTCACGCACATTTCACCCACTTTCTCCCACGGAGCCGTCGTCTCAACTTCCGACAGGCTCGGTCCAGAGTAGGCCATCCACCCTGAACTTCTTCTTCTTCTTCTACTGCTTTTGATTTTTGGATCCATGATCACAGAAGTCACAGCGCCACCTGACGGACACATTGCGCCACCTGATGGACACATTGCGCCATCTGATGGACACTGCGCCATCTAAAGGACACTGCGCCATCTAAAGGACACTGCGCCATCTGCTAGCCTGTCCGTCCCATGATAAATCAGAAGATTTAGTTCAGGAAAACATAGAAGTGGTAACTTGAAGGTTTTAACCAGTATGAGAGCTCATTATTAACTATTTAATAAATGTAAAGAGACAAAACAACGTGGCAGCAGTTGTTTTAGTGACGTGTTCTCATCAGAACTTTATAAACATTTTGTTCTCCACTAACTTTTTTTTTTATAGATATTTCAGATTTACTGGGTTTAATGGGTCTTTAAACCTCAGTGTTGTGCAGGGGCAGAACCTGGGGGTCTGAAATCTGATTGGATTCTCCAGGTGCCACACTGTGGCATGAAATATGGAATATTTTTGCCTTTTTTTTTCAATAATTCTGTTGAAAAAATTTATGTTTATTTAAAAATTTTTAAAATTTAGGTTCATGTAATTACTTTGTATTATAAATAATTAAAACAGATTTGAATTTTAATTATGTTCATCTTTATTCACAATTGAGATGTACTACAGGAAGAAGATTTTTAAGATTACAAAAATGAAATGTGATCTGTTGTACATCTTGTCAAACAGTTTTGTTTTCCTAGAGCTTTTATTGTCCAGGTTACAGGTAGTTATATTTGTCCATATCAAAGTGTTTCTCTGCTGCAGTGGGCAGTAAACCAGTTCCTGTCCAGCTGAAGGCCCCAACACTTATGTTTTACCTTGTACCTCCAGAGTATGCTTCTTTTACAGAATGGTGTCTAGCCCTTTTTCTCAAAGAATATTCAGCAGCTCAAGCAGAGAGACAAAGACTTCCCTCTGCTCAGACATTTCTTCCAGCTCATTCGGGGAATCTTGTGGCACAACTGGCGACACTGTTTTGATTCAACTTTTTGTGGTCTTTTCCCTCTGAACTCGGACAGAACTGGGTTCATGAATTAAATGAACAGAGGATGTGATGCTGATGCCCACATTGGTTTGTTTAGACAACAGATTATAATCCAGCATGTTCTGAGTCTGTCCTGTGTCTGCACAGACCCTGAATTCAAATTCAGGGGAGCATTTCTTCTCCAAATTAAAGGATCAGACTTTATCTGTTAACTACAAGTTAAAAAAACAATACACAACGAGTTTCACGAGTTTAACGCAGTTTTATTATCAACATGATGATTCAGCCGACACTTTGTCAGAATTACAGTCAGTTTACTGTATCTGGGGTCGATTTTTGTGGAGGATCAGATTTGGTATTAATTAGCAGATTCTACAATTAATGACACCATCCTTTAAAGTCCATCATCTTCTTCTTCTTTCCTTTAGTCATTGCTTACCTTCTCCAGCAGAGTTTTTAGCCATTTTTAGCCAAACATAACAATAGAGTTTCTATCCCAGCATAACATAACGTTTCGCCATATTCTCTGTTGGACTGAATTATTCTGAATTTAACTGAAGCTGAACTGTGTTAAAGTACCACAGTAGAAAGGTGCTTGGTTGAAATATGAATGGAATTCTGTTTGTTCATGTTTTTGTCCTTGCAGACAAATGAAGATGGAGGCAACTTTAGTTCAAATCCAAAAATCGTCATATGAAAAAGGCACATTGAGAACCACATATTTTGTATATTTAGAGCTTGTAAAAATTACTTCATGTCTATCAAGTAAAAATAAAAAAATAAAAATAACAGTCTGCCTGAGTTTTGAACGGTACAGCAGTCAGATTTATCATTTCAATTCTCCGTCTTTCAGCAGTTTTCATCCTGAGTCTTTCCGGCTTGCAGCTCCTGAATCAGAGCTAGAAGAAACAAACAAGAGTAAATATCTGCTGTGTGAGAGGTGGAGGCAGTGGTGAAGTTAGACGTTTTTACATGGGTGGCCAGAGGGTGACTAGACTTTATCAGGGGCGTCAAAGAGTAATAAATGAAATGATTGTGTTCCTCTCTAACACACACTCACATCCACTACTGTGATAACTGTGGTCACATTAGAGAGAAATGAGAAATAAAACATCTTTAAATTAATAATCTGGATCACCAAGTGGAAATCTTTGCAGTGACACTCTGGCCACCCCTCTTGCTCCGCCCGAGCGTGTGTGTGTATATATATATATATATGTGTGTGTGTGTGTGTGTATGCAGCATGTAGCTTGGTAGTCTGATATTATTATTACATTCAGGTCCATGTTAAACTCACCTGAAATAATTTCATCCTTCATTTTATGGAGTTCCTTTCTCACTTCTTCAATGATTTCCTTCAAACAAACACCAGAACCATGAGGCCTCGTTAGTTTCTGTTTAACTTTAATTTACTCACCAAATAAGTCATCTGATTCCCTGACAAGTTTGTTGTTGCAGCTTTAAACAGAAATTAAGAATCTAACCTGTTTGATTTGCTCCATATCGGTATTCCCATCTGCACTATCTGAACTCTTCTTCATCATCTTCAGCCTGCAGGAGAAAGTATTATTCACCAAGAATAAAGAATAAAAGCTCTTTTCAAAGAGAAAGCTGTCCAGAAGAAGTAGCTGCAAAAGCAGTTTACATGTTATCTAAAAGAGGGAAACAGACTGATGGCAAACAGAAAGCAGAAATGTTTTCTATCATCCACTAACACAGCTACTTCCTCAAGCTCACTTCCTGCTTCTGGGATCATTTAACTGCCTCCAAAATGTCTCCTTCTGCCTCGACACATATGCATTACAGGATCCATCCTCAACATATGCTCATCTTCTTTGTAAGGCTAGATCAGGTGACTGTTACCTGCCTTTATTCATTTACCATATCCTTTCAAGGTTCTTGAATATTAAAAAAACTTTATAAAACTCAATACTTGCACAAACAGAAGATCATATCTAGTTTTCAATCCGGCTTCCATGCAAGTGATGGTTGTGTTACTGTTTTAAAAGTAATACATTTTATTGCATCTGCATTACACAAACAGCACTGTTCAGAAATTTAAATTAACCATGTAAAAGTCTTTCAGTTCGTGGATCGTTCAAGTTTTCTTTTCTTTTTTTTAATAAATATTAGACTGTACTAGAATCTGTGGTCAGTCATTGGCAAAGATCTCAGATTAGCTCTCCAACAGGCAGTAAGTAAAGGTAGGTCTCCATCTTTCTTCCATCAGGTGTCCCTCAGGGCTCAATTCTTGGTCCAACAATCTTTTCTATGTTTATTTCTATTTTTAATCTATTGATGAATCTTTTATTAACCTATATGCTGATGACACAATCCTATACACTACCGGTCCTTCTCCAGATTATATCTGTATGTTTCTTAAATATAGTTTTTTACTAAATACAGCAGGTCTTTACCAACCATAATTTGTTTTTTATGCTAAAAAGGCAGGGTTATCTCATCCACCGTGGACGTCACTACAACAGATGAAGACAACTGTCCTCTTCATCTGCAGCATCAAATCACTGGAACTTGTTACAAAAACTCTAGAACTGGATGTTTTGATTTCTCTCTGTTTCTAAAGGACACATAAAAGCACTTTTTAATGAAACCTGTAAATGTTTTTCCACAATCTATTACCACTTATTATTTCTAATCGTTCTGAAATTTATCTTTTATTGTTTAATGCTTTTTTCTTTTCTTCTGTTTTTTCTGCCTCACAAGTGTTTTTCTCCAACATTGTAAATAAGAATTTGTTTTTAATATTTTGCTTGGTAAAACAAAGATTTAATGAAAAAAATAAATCGAATCATGAACATTAGTCATCATTAAGCAGAAGGTCAGAGATCAGCTGAGGAACTAGTTGAATTCATCACTGAAACAAATGAAAGCAGAGTTGAGGACAGCAGCAGAGATTTGAGACAAGAGCCTGGGTCAGACTGCAGGACAGAAGGAGGAAGAGGCCTGAGCGGTACTAGTACCTGGAAACAGGAGCATTGGCAGTGGACGGAGATGTACTAGAGCTGGGACTCGGACTTGAGTCCCTCCAGTTACTGGTTATGGATTTGGCTCTAGTGCACAAACATGTAGCTGGTGAGTTTTTATAAATGATGCTGTCATCAGAGTTTAATTAAACACACGAGTGGTCTCTCACCTCGGCACAGCTGCAGATGTTTCTTTAGGCTGGCTTATATCTGGTGAAATATTTTCCATTATTTTTGTGCATTGTCACTGAAAACCATAAGTGTTTCTCAGCCCCATGGAAGAGTCCACTCACCTCCTGATCCTGAAGGTTTTGAACTTGAGGAGTCACATTCCTCCTGTTATGATGAATAGATAAATCATACACAATCTTACTGGTTACTCTTTAATTAACACACAAATATGAGTCAAGTATTCTGAAGAGACTCACACTGCTAGGTTCTTCCTTTTTTTCAGCAGGTTTATCAGCAGCTTTCCTCCTGTTTGAGTGTTAAATCCAGTTCAGTCATTAGGAAGGACAGCAAAACATTATGATCTCTGACATTTAGGTGCCATCAATATCAACTTGCCTCCTTGCCAGGATTGCACTCATTTCTCCCATCAGGTTACCTCCTCCACCAGATGAGGAGGCTGGTTTGGGTGCTGGGGCTTCTCCCCCCTCATCCTTCTAACAACAAAATAGAACCAATGTTATTTCATCCGTGCCTCATGAGAGCATAGATCCTCTTACACAGTTACAGGAATGTGAATTTAGTTCACTGTGAGGAAATAAATCGAACTGATGAACTGATTCAAAAGGTCCAGATTTAGTTTGGGATCCAGTTTGTGTGGCTGGATATTTTTAATATGTGTATACACATATCTGGTCTCAGTCTGTTGGTTGGTCACATCAACAACAGTGGTGGTTATACCACAACAGAAAATGTCAATGTTTCACTAAGTTTTCATGTATTAGGTAGGCGGAGCTAGAGAAATATGTCATATCTGACTGGACAGGTGCCACCACAGATGAATAACAGGTCACTGGAGGAGGAGGACAGAAAAATCTTTCCCGACATGTATGGCTCACTAGTAATACTATACCAGTTTGAAGTAAATTTTACAGCAATTTCCTAATTATTCATCCTTTAAAATTATTGACATTTGGCTTCAGATTTGTAGAAGAGATTTTGTCCCTGAGCAAGTACAACTACTAATGTTATATAAGGCTTTTAACCTGATGTTAGCATGAGGCTATGTAGCAGTATATATATATATATATATATATATATATATATAGATAGATAGATAGATAGATAGATAGATAGATAGATAGATAGATAGATAGATAGATAGATAGATAGATAGATAGATAGATAGAGGGCATGAGCTTTACCTTCTCTGTTTTGCGCAGTTTGGCTCCTGCAAGAGCTGCAGCAAGGCCTGCATTGCCTCCACCTCCTCCACCACCTCCTCCACCTCCTCCCATAGGTGGTGGGGGTGGTGGAGGTGGGACCATACCACCAGAAGGAGGGGGAGGAGGTGCAGGTGGGCATGGCCCAGAGGAAGTTGGGGGCGGACCTGGAGGTGGTGGAGGTGCAGGTGGAGCAGGTGGTGCAGGTGGTGCAGGTGGAGCGGCGGGTGGAGCAGCAGGTGGAGTAGCAGGTGGGGCAGCCTGGGGCGGCTCTGGTCTGAACAGAAACGGATGTTACATGAGCTGCTGTCCTGTTTCTGCTGAATATCTGATTATTTACTTCCTGTTTCCTGGCTTCCTGTTTACCTTAAATTTCCTGTTCCTGTATTACTATACCTACTTCCTGTTTATCATCTTCTTCAGTCTCAGGGTTTTCCTTTGTTCAGGCTCAGATCCTCAACCTTAGTCAATCAACCAGTCAGTCAGTTTGTTAAATCAGTCAGTGTGTCAGTCAGTCAGTCAGATAGTCCATCATTCCGCTGGATGGTCAGGCTGAGAGTCAGTCTGTTTATCTGTTATTCAGTCAGTCAGTCAGTCAATCAGTCTGTTAGACTGTCTTTTAGTCAGTCTATTTAAACAGTCCACTAATCAGTCAGTCTGTTGGTCAGTCTGTTAATCATTCTGCTGGATGGTCAGGCTGATAGCCAGTTAATCTGTTAGTTAGTTAGTCTGTTAGTTACGTTGTTACTCAGTCTGTTAATCAGCCTGTCAATTAGTCTGTTAAGTTAGTCTGTTAGTCCATCAGTTAGTCAATCCCTCTGTTAGTCTGTCTGATAGTCTGTTAAAAGTCTGTCAATCAGTAGTTAGTCTGTAAGTCGTCGTGTTAAGCTGTTAGTATGTTACTCAGTCTGTAAATCTGTCTGTTAGTCTATTAGTCCATCAGTTAGTCTGTTAGTAAGTTTGTCAATCAGCCTGTCAGTCAGTCTTTCAATCAGTCAGTCAGTTTGTTAATCAACCAATTTGTTAAGGCCTATTTATGCTATGTTTATGTACGTAAGTAGGTACATTCCAATTTAAATTGTCATTGCTCTAGCTCTTATTCTTTCATGCACCCCTTATGTTAGCATGGTTAGCATGAATATCTACCAGAGAGCACGGCAAAGCTCAGAGATCTCCTTTGAGTTCTGATGTCAGTTTCAGACAATAGCAAACACGACATCTCCGGAGGAGATCATGATAATTAACATTCTCAAAAGAAGACGTAATTAGACAGCAGTAGTTTGTGCAGGCATTAAATACATTGCAACAGCTTCTTTTTCTTTGCTCCTTTTGTGGGTCACACATCAGCTACACTGCTTCTGTGGTTTCCAGTTGTACTATTCCATTTTTCCATTTTCTCCATCAGAGCACAGATCTGCTAGGGCCTCGAAAACGGACCAAATTATACATGTAAATGATGCAGAAGACAGACGAAATGCTCCGTGTCCATCTATAATTGGACATTAAGTTTATTTGTCAGTCTAATAGTTAATCTGCTGCTCAGTCTTTTAATCAGCCTGTAAATCAGTCTGTGAGTCAGTCAGTTTTTTGGCAGGGTCTTTCTGTTTGTTATAATGAAACGTTTTGCTCCTCTTCCTCAGACTGTAACTGTTTTCATCTGGTAGTAAAAATCATTTATTCATTTATTTTTGT
This sequence comes from Melanotaenia boesemani, assembly GCF_017639745.1. Taxonomy (NCBI): domain Eukaryota; kingdom Metazoa; phylum Chordata; class Actinopteri; order Atheriniformes; family Melanotaeniidae; genus Melanotaenia; species Melanotaenia boesemani. The sequence continues at coordinate 29,455,290 of NC_055696.1, read as the reverse complement.
GTGTGTCTTTTTAGAAGTTTGAACCAAAGCAGATTCATATCACTGGTGTGAATATCTCTGTGATGAAGAAACACCTTCTTTGTTGTTCCAGCTGTTGTGCCGATGGTCCATTCTGAGGTGGACCTGTAGAAACAGGATGGTGTATTATTAACAAGTATGATCCCCTCCATGTGTGTGTGATCTGACTCTAGAATTGAATGTGTTGGTCTCTGTGTTAGTCCTGTGATGGACAGGTGATTTGTCCAGGTATACCTGTCTGTCTTGGTCTGTACAGATGAATAATTTTGGACAGTGTTCTTCACTTGGTCAGATATGATAAAATAGGTTTTCTTTACATAAAAATGATCTTACAATCATGCAGCTGAGTCAGCACTCTACACCAGGATCCTTGAAAATGGACTTAAAATTATGTGAAAGACTGTAATTCATGTATCCTCCCTCCATTCCTGTATCTTTCCTCCAGTTTAAACTCAGATTCTAACAGAATGTGCTACGAAACAGTACATTCACTATAAAACTGCACCTTAAATATGTTTAAAATAAAACCTGGTAACCTGCTCCTGATGGTGTAGTGTGGTTACCTGGTGGCGAGTTCAGGGTCTGTAATGCCTGCATCATGCAATTTGCAAAAGAAGCAGCATCTTCTTTACTCCCAAAGTTCAAGCCCCACACCTGCTTGGGATCCCTCCACTGATGGAAGGTGGGTGTGGCGTCATTATACTTTATTCCTTTTATGATAGGACAGTTTATCACCACCTGACACAGCAACCATGCAGGAGAAAAGGAGAAGTTAGTGGACGGTGAATCCAGTCCATCATCTTTGGTTAAAGCTGCAACTTCATGAGATTATATCTAACATGTTATTCACACATTCAGCCTGGATCAGAGTCCTTAGATAACACCATGCGGATGCTGAGCATTGCAGGGAGTCATGAAGGTAAATGTCTGGCTAGTCTTGTACCTGCTGGTCGGCCTGCATTTTGCGTCCCACAACTCTGAAGGTGCTGGCTGCAGGGTTGTGGTAGATGTGGACACGGCTGAAGGAAGGGCTGGGGTCAGATCCTGCAGCAACCCAGCGCTTGTTGCTGTCGTCATAAAACATGACCGTTGCTCTCACCTGACAAAGACTGGACTCACTAAGGAGCGAACACAAACAGAAAAACAGCTGTAAAGAATCATCTCTGATCTACAGTCTGCTGTTCTGGACTCTGCAGATATTCCTGCTCACATCAGATCATTTGAGAGCTGCACATTCAGAAAAACTCCCCAGTTAGTCATATATAGTCTTACTTACTTACTTACTACCAACAACACAACAGCACTGACCAAGAAAGCCCATCAACGCCTCTACTTCCTCCGCAAGCTGAGAAGAGCTAGAGCTCGGGCCCCCATCATGCAGACTTTCTACAGAGGCCCTGTGGAGAGCATCCTGTCCAGATCTATCACAGTGTGGTACGGCTTCTGCACCGCGTCCTGCCGCAAGTCCCTCCAGCGCATTGTGAGTACAGCCGAGAAGATCATCGGTGCCCCTCTACCCTCCCTCTACGACATCTACTGCACCCGCCTCACCCGCAACACTCTCGGCATCCCTGGTGACCCCACCTACCCGCCACACAGCCTCTTCAGTCTGCTGCCTTCAGGGAGGAGAATGCGGAGTCTCAGCGTCAGGACCAGCAGACTGAAGGACAGCTTCTTCCACCAGGCTGTCAGGATGCTGAACTCTCTCCCTGACCTGCCCCCCCTCCCCTCGTTGCCCCCTGCACACAAAACCTCCAGACTCTGAACCCCCCTCCCACCAACTCTGAACTGTTCATGGACACTTAACTTTACCAGTATATAAGCTAAACTGCTATGCCATTTGCACCACTGTATTCATTTTGCACTATCTGCTTTTTCTTTACCCAGTGTTGCTGCTACTTGTGCCTTTTTTATTATTTATATTTCTTGTTTTTATTCCTTTTATATAGCACAATATAGTTTTTTATATAGTATAGCAAAGCAGAGACCTTTTTTTTTTACTTAAAGATGTATGTTTAATGTTTATTGTCTGCACCTTGGGTCGGAGTGAAACACAATTTCGATCTTCTGTATGTCTTGTACATATTGCAGAAGTGACAAATAAAGTGACTTTGGCTTTGACTTTGACTTTTCTTACTTAAAACAGGTACGATGTATGTATATTAGTCACAATGGTTTTAAATGTTCAAAGTCTCTGGGACCGTCTGTGCTCTTTAGGAGACCCCCTGGGGTGTCCCGGACCCCAGGTTGGGAACCACTGGTTTAAGAGTTTAAATCTGGCTGATGATGATGGAGATTGAAGGAAAAGCAGGGACAACATGTTATATCACTGAACCAGCTAAAACTGGGGACAAATTATGAAAAAAATCTAATTATTATTTAAATGTTCAACTGATAAAATTTTATTTTATATTTTAAACATAGTATATTGTTATTTAATTTAATTTTTTTTTTAATTCATTTATTGTATTCATAAACATATTTTAACTGAACGGCCAGTTTTGGACTCCGGACCATATCTTTGACACCCCTGCTGAAAATCCTTGTATATTGAAAAAAGTGAATAGAAGTTGGAACTTTGTGAGACCTACCCCTTTTTACTATTTTTATGTTTGTATATTAAAAGAAGTGTTATTATGAATAAATATTTAATGTATGGCACAAAAGTATATCAATATAAACTAAATATATTAATAAATAGTACCTGCACCCATACGGTGAGAAGTGTTCATGTTCCTCAACAGTATAAATAGGAGTCTATACATTATGTTTCCATTTATAAATAGTCTTTTAGATCTGATTTAATTGTATTGTTTATTGCTCAAGTTATTCCATAATTTTACAGGGAAACTTTTTGTTTGTTCTTATAATCTTAATATACATAATCCCTCACCTGACACCACACCTGGATGCTATGGCACTTTTTGATGAATTACTTTGTGCTGTTTTGAGGCAAACCCGACCTTTGAAATTAAGAGCTTCTCAGGGAAGCAGAAAAAGTTGAACTTCCTCCTGAAATCGACCCCACAGCTTGTTTTTCCTCACACTAACCTGCAGTAGATCAGTGTCCAATTTTCGTTTGTTTTGTTTATTTAGTCTTAATTAAGTAATTTTAAATCCTAACTCTGACCAGCTGATGCTAATATCTAAATAAGAAAAGACAAAAGTTGAAATGAAGCACTTCTTTGCTGCTGACTGAACAAAAACAACCTTAAACTGAAAAACAGTCGATGCATCTAGGTGTCAAACTCACATCTCATGACTGAAAGTGCTGCGTTTAAAATTTGCCTTCGGCAGCCCTGAAGTCTTTGAGAAATCTTTACTTCCTGTTAGAAAGGTTTTCATATTCTGACCACTTCCTTTGCTCATCGCTATGTTTCCTAATAAGGGCTGCAGCTTCTCACCTGTCTGAAGAGTCCTGCATTTGTAAAACTGTTAGTCATGAAGATGTTTTCAGGTTGAATAACATGATTTGTTCTCATGGAAAGCGAACATGTTGCTGGGACATCACAGTGGTTTTCTGCAGATGCTGCAGATCAGAGCAGGAAATGTATCGCAGCTGAAGAAATGTTGGCTTTCTGTATCTGTGAAGTGCTCTGAATCAACCTCGCTCTGAATTAATGAACAGAGTCGGTTGGTTCAGTGTTGACAGGAAGCAGCAGCAGCACCTGACAGAATGAAAACCCACTGAAATGGAGAAACATCAGCATTGTTTTTAGAAAATAACTCACCCCATGTTCCAGATAAAGTTAAAGTCCAACGTTTCTTTGATTTCTCACACTCAGAATCTACCGAGTCCTCGTCTTTCACATCAGTCTCCTGTTGAACCGAAGTCAGTCAGTCGTGCCTGAGCACCTCCATCGCTCTCATCACTGTAACACCAACCACATGCACTTCTGCCTTTCTATCTCATTTCCTAGACCGTTTTTTTCTCTCTTCCTGTTCTCGTCTCCTTCACTCGCTCTTCTAAATTCTCATTTTCACACCTCCTCTGTTTTGTCTGTGGCATGCTCTGATTTCTGTCCATTTTCACCTGTTTGACACATTTAGGGAGGTTTAGTATGAATGCTGCCTGATGAAGGACAGGACGATGCTTTCACACTGTGCAAATATTTAACAATATTATAGAGGAGTTTGAAGGATGTGGGGCATTTTAAAAGAAAAACATTATTATTCTCTCCACTTAAAGCAGGTACGTTAAACATACAGCCAGAGGGCAAAAATGAATGACAATTTTTGTTTATCCACCTCCAAAAAGTCCTTGTTTGTGTCCCTGACAGAGATTGTGGAGAGTCTTGGCCCATTTGCCTCATTATTAAGCCCTCTGTTAGGAACCTTGGGGTAATTGGGTAACTCTTGACCCTGCACTATCTTTGGAAGCTCATTTAAAATCGCTGGTTCGTTCTTGTTTTTAACATTTGAAAAATATTGCCAAACTAGACCACTTGTGTCTTTTGGGATGGAAATGATCATCCTTCATTCATTGCATCTTGACATTCTATCTTTACATGTTCAAGTAAATAATTAAATAAAAATCTACTGACTATTTTCTAAAAGGATAGTTCATCAAATGTAAAAATCTTGATAATTGTACTTTTTTGTACTAAAATAAAGGGGCAAATATGGAGTTTTCATTATTGATGGGTTAATATGGTTTTATTTTACTGGTCCAGCCCACTGGAGATCAGATTTGGTTGAATGTGAACTAAAATGCATATGACCCTCCTGACTTACAGCATCCATCACCGCAGAGGTAGAAAAGTTCTGCAGCTGCAGAGATAAAATGAGTTTTATTGTTTCACATGTTGGTTTTGCAACATGCTGATGAGGGTGGTGAAGGAGAACTGACAGCAGGTGGAAACCACATAAAAAACCTTTGAGTCATGACAGAATAAGGAACCTGACAACTAATAAACAGTTCAATAGGTAACATGATTGTTGCACTGAATGGAGCAAAAGCAGTAAATTAAGAGTATTTTAGTATGTTTGTTGGGACAAAAATTTCTTTAATGATGACAATGAAGGCACAAACATCAGTTTGTTACATTATTTCTATGACTCCAAACAAGATTTTTTGCAGAATTCAAAGGTTTACTAGATAATCAAACATCTTCCAGGAAAATGTTTTAAATATGTCTCTCTGGTTTGCCAAGTAGGTACCACGGAGATTTACCCACTAAGGCTGATATGTTTGCAAGAAAGGTTTTTATATGTTTGTAACTTGATAGCAAATTTAATTCAGATGTAGAATTTGATCGCCCCCAGTCTAAAACAGGAAGCTTTTACTTGCAGTAAAGCGAAGTATTTATAGATATGTTTCAGAGCACGTCCAGAAATAACTGTTGATGTGTCAACTATGTACTTGTGCATATGTGGTGTATATTTAGTGTGTGTGTGTGTGCTCTGTGTAACCTCTGCTGGTCGTCTATGTTTGTGTTGGTGCCTGAATGTGAAACTGATAAACAGCTTGTGTGTAACCTGCTTGTCTCTGGCCACATTTAAGAGTTTCCTCTAACGTCTCACCATCTCCTCCTGTTCCTCTTTCTCCAAATGTCTGACAGTCTGCAGCACAAGGTGTCAACAACATTATGTCCAATTAAACTAAGCTTCCTGTTTGCTCCACAATGCGATATTCAATGTAAAACAGCAATCAAAGAAGGAGCTTTTAGGTTTCAGGGTCCTTCTGAGAAAGTTGTTTGAGGGTTTCTCTGAGCCACTGAAGAAACATAAAGAAAGTCGAAGTCACTTGACTGACTCATCATAAACTTTAAAGAATTTAAAAATTGTATTTATGCATGAAATCTGCACGGTAACTTTTTTTTAACTTATCTTGCTTTTAATCATTTTAATGTAATTTATTATTTTATTGTGATTATGTGTTGATTATGTGTTGATGCCTTTTACTATTCTAATATCTGTAATGTCTTTGTTTTATGTAAAGCACTTTGAATTGTCCTGTACATGAAATGTGCTATACAAATAAACTGCCTTGCCTTGCCTTGCCTTTATACAGCACATTTCACAGCTAAGCCATCATGCTGCACATGGTCATACAGAAACATTCAGGCAGGAGAATAGAGGTTTGGAGTGGACTTCAGGCTCAACATGATTCATGATTAAGTGCATGAGAAAAGAAATGTTTTTAACCTGGATTTAAAAGTGTCTACATTTGGTGAACGTTTAATCTCCACTGGCAGTTTGTTCCACTTGTTTGCAGCATAACAGCTAAATGCTGCTTCTCCATGTTTAGTCTGGACTCTGGTCTGGACTAGTTGAGTCTTTGGATCTAAGAGCGCCGCTAGGTTTATATTCTCTGAACATATCACAGATGGATTCTGGGCCTAAACCATTCTGGGATTTGTAAACAATCAGAAGGGTTTAAAAATCTATTCTGTGACTGACTGGAAGCCGGTGTAAAGATTTTAAAAAACTGGTGTGATGTGTTCAGATCTCTTAGTCCTGGTTAAAACTCTAGCAGCAGCGTTTTGGATGAGCTGCAGATGTTTAATGCTCTTTTTAGGAAGTCCTGTTAAAAGACCATTACAGTAATCCAGCCTACTGGAGATGAATGCATGGATGAGTTTCTCTTGGTCTTTCTGGGAGACTAAACTTTTAATTCTGTTGATGTTTCTGAGCTGGTAAAAAGCTCCTTAGTGCAGCTTTGATGTGGCTGCTGAAAGTCAGGTCTGAGTCTATCAACACTCCAAGGTTATGAACTTGGTCGGTGATTTTAAGAGCCCGAGTCTCCAGGTGTTTACCAGTGCTGACCCTCTTCTCTTTGCTACCAAACAGAATAATCTCAGTTTTGCCTTCATTTAATTGTAGGAAATTCTCCCTCATCCAGGTGTTTATTTGCTCCAGACACTGACACAATACGTCTATTGGACTGCAGTCATCTGGTGACAGAGACACATAAAGTTGTGTATCATCTGCATAACTTTGATAATTAATGCTATACTTCTGTAATATTTGACCCAAAGGGAGCATATTCAAGTTGAACAGAAGAGGTCCAAGGACTGACTCCTGGGGGACTCCACAAGACATGGCCATTCGCTTGGCCATTCATAGCTGCCGATCGTAACAAAATAACTCTGGCCTTCTAAAAAGGACCTGAACCAGCTAAGGACTGCTCCAGAAAGTCCAACCCGGTTTTCCAGCCTGTGGAACAGGATTCTGTGATCTACAGAAGTCAGGTATGGAGCTCACAAAGGCATGGATGGACTTCTCTGGGTCACTGCGGCTGAGGAAAAGCTTTACTTTGGACAATAGAAGAAGTTAAAAGAAACTTGTTTTCACAGCAGCATCATCCAGGTATTTTGGATCAAGTGATGTGGGGAAAAAATGGCTTTCAGGCAAAAATGTCTCTGGACACCAGCTTTATGAATAAGCAAAAGATTTATTACAAAAAGTCAGGCATCAAAAACAGATTTCTGCAGAAAAATCTAGAGGTCTCAGGGTCAATTTGAACACCTAACTGATCACGTGTCAGTGCTTAACTAGCTTTCCAGAAACAAAGCCCCTTCCTCAAGTCCTGATTGACCAATCATATGCAGACACATTTATAAACAAATATGATGTGTGCTGAAGTACAGCCTTCTTAAGACACAGAACCTTATATGGTAAAAACCTGAGTGTGCCTCATAGTATGCTATGCTCAGATACTACAGTCCAATTTCAAACGACAGTCTAGTTTCACTTCCAGATTTTTAACTACCTGATTGAAGTGGTGGGTGGAAAGAACTGGGAACAGTGGTATCTGGCTTATTTGAGGCATCAATTAAAATCCATTTTGTTTGTCATTTCCGCATACAGATTAAAAAACATGTATTTTGGACTTCCATAAAAGATTTATCAGCCAGGGTTTTACAAGGCTGCCTTTAATTTTCTTAGAGAAACAGGAGTAGGAAAGAAGACAGTACATTTAGTTAGTAGCTTTACTTCAAACACAACTCCAGTATTGAGCTCATGACAAATTAAATTAATGAAGTTCTGTCATAATAAGTGTGACAACAAAAACTTTCAGGATTTTTCTCTTGCAAAGAAAGTTTCCCAAAACTAGTAAGAAGAAATCAAGGCTTTAAAAGAGATTAAATTATTAAAATACAAACTAATTGTATTCTTTAAAATTATTAACAAAATCCAATTAACGATTAATGAATTTTTGAGGACTAAATTAAACTTAAACACAAAAAATTGTGTATTTTGTTGGACAGTATTTCATTTGAAACCTTAACAGAAGGCCCACAGCCCACCCAGTTACCAACCCCATGCCAACACTATATCCTTCAAGCTAATATCACTCCATCAATAGAATAAAATCCTTGACCCTGGAAACATACCCTTACACACCACGATGAAGCAAATGGCTGTAATAATCATTATAGCGATAAAGGAGTCAAACTGATGTTACCGTAATTTTTTTGCTAATAATTATGGGCATTATCTGTTGAGTTAGAAGCTGTATTGACAAAATGATCACTATCTCCTCATAGTAAAGAATCTTTTTAAAAATTCCTGTATCCAGATGGTGATCCGAATCACCCCCCAAAAGTAATCACTTGTTCCATTCCCGAGATTTCCTGAAAATTGTTTAAAAATCTGTTTATAAACGAGATATGTTGCTAACAGACAGACATACCAACGCTGCTGAAAACATAACCTCCACATTGGCGGAGGGGATAAAAAGAACCAGCAAACTTCAGAAGAAGTTTGGATGGGTGCCATCACGGCTACTGCTAGCTCGGATATACATGATCTGGTCTTTCTCAATGTCCAGCATTATGAAGGCAACCATGTCACAACGAAGTACATCGACCTTGTGATTTTCTTTTTTTTTCCATGGTCGGGTTTTGAATTTCTGGGAGATATTCTGTGCCTGCTGACTCACGCTGAATGAAAAAGAGACTCACAGATGAGTGAGAGCTCAAAGAACCTCTTGAACAACCAAACGCTATTCGCAAAGGAGCTGTGAGCACCAAAAGGGTTGTACAAAGGTATGGATGTAATTAATTTTATCCTAATGTGAACACAATTAAAACAATAGCAAGTTTAAAGGCAATGCAATGGAAATTTATTTGTATAGCACATTTCATCTACAGAAATTCAAAGTGCTTTACATAAAACATTAAAAGTATGACAGTGGGGTGCAGGAAGCAATAAAAACAAATTTTAAAAGAAATAAAAGAATTTAAATAAAAGCAGCAACAAACAAGCTAAAACAAAATAGATTAAATGCAAGAAATAAAGTTCCAGTGTGGGGAATTTAACAGGTTTGATAAAAGGCAGCAAATAGAAATGTTTTAACCCTGAATTAAAACTGCTGAGAGTTTCAGCAGACCTGCAGTTTTCTGGGAGTTTGTTCCACATGTGAGGAACATACAAGCTGAACGCTGCCTCCCCACGTTGACTCTGGGAACAGAAAGTAGACCTGACCCTGATGGCCTGAGGGATCTGGTTGGTTCATAACGAACCAGAAGATCCTGCATGTATTTTGGTGAAGTAAATTCTTTGACAGACAGGAAGCGAGTGTAAAGATCTGAGGACTGGAGTTCTATGATCTACTCTCTAGGTCTTAGTGAGGACTTGAGCAGCAGCATTCTGGACTAATTGCAACTGTCTGTTTGCAAATGCAACTTTTTAGGGAGACGTGTGAGGGCAGCATTACAGTAGTCCAGTCTAATAAAGATAAATGCATGAATAAGTTTTTCTAAATCCTGCTAAATCATCAGTCCTTTAATCCTCGATATGTTCTTTAAGTGATAATAGGCTGACTTCACAACTGTCTTAATATAACTGCTAAAATTCAGGTCTGAGACCGTGACAACTTCCAGTATCTGGCTTGGTTGTTGGTTTAGAACTTAGCTGATTGAAGCTGAGAACTGACTTTTAATCTTTTTTACTTGGCTCCAAAAACTGTTATTTTAGTTTTGTTTTCATTTAACTGAAGGAAGTTCTGTCCCTGAGCAAGAAACTGAGCACTAAATTGCTCCTGATGGGTTGTGGTTGAACACCTTGCATGGCAGCTTTCACCATCAATGTGTGAATGAATGGGTGAATGTGATGTATACTGTAAGACGCTTTGGATAAAAGCGCTATATATTTACAGACCATTTATCCCAGGATCGAGCCTTGGGGAACTCCACAGGTTATTTTGGTTTGCTCAGATTTATAGTTACCTATAAACACAAAGTAGTCCTTGTGTTTTAAATAAGACTTAAACCAATTAATTGCTGTACCAGAAAGTCCAGCTTAGTTTTTCAGCCAATCTAGTAAGAAGTTATGGTCAACCGTGTCAAATGCAGCACTGAGATCTAGTAGTACCAGGACTGAAATGTTTCCGCTATTTGTGCTCAGGCGGATGTCATTAAAGACCTTAACTAGAGCATCTCAGTACTGTGGTGTGGCTGAAAACCCGTCTGGTAGATATCAAAACAGTTATTTAATGTCGGGAAGTTATGTAGCTGTTGAAAGAAAGTTTTTTCTATAACTCTACTAAGAAAGGGGAAGTTTGATATCAGCCTGTAGCTGCTCATGGGTGACGAGTCTAGGTTTTTCTTTTTCAGTAATGGCTTGATGACAGCTGTTTTTAGGGTCTGTGGGAAGACATCTGAAAGCAGAGACATGTTTGCAATCGGTAAGATATCCAAGGCCATGCATCCTAAAACATTCTCAACACATGAAAATTGTGTTATGGTTTTAGAATCCATTTTTTTAATGTTATTTATTTATTATCTTTTTTTTTTTTTTTTTTTTTTTTTTTGAATGGGTGTTAATGAAAGGAAAAGTTGACTTTATGACGCTTGGAGCAACATAGCATCTGAGGTTTATTTGAAGCTGACTTAAATTCCTCTGTTTTGATATATAATTTGTGTATGCACAGGGAAAACTGTAAAATGTAAACTGCAATTGTGTCAAAACCATAAACAATTTAAAGCTGTCCTTTCAGTAAGTTAACATTTTATCTTTTGTCACCAGTTTAAACTTTGAATGATGTTTTTAGGTGAAAGTTGGCCTGAGCTGTAAGTTTCCAAAGTAGTTCCAAAGAGGTTTTGGCTCATTTTGGCCAAATCATGGGATGAAAAGCTGCAGTTTTCTGCAAATTATCTAAACACCTTAAGATTCTTCTACAGTCATAGTACTTTTCCAAATCGACACATACGTTTAGATATAAATTTTGTGGGGTTGGGTGGAACCTGCAGAGTTAAACACTGTTAGTCATGACAATGCAATAGTAATATGTGCCTCAATGTTTTTAGCATATAAAAAGTTAGTTTTACTTTTCCTGGTGTACTGAAACCCTGATGTTAGAAATGTCGGTACAGCAGGTGACGCTATAACACAGACGTTGGTTCACCGATCTGCTGTTTTTTTCCAGAGAAGAAGAAGAAGAGGACCGGAAATCCGCCTAGCATGACCGGCTGTATGAGGAGTTCAACTTGGGCTGTTGCTGTTGTCAGGTTGCAGTCCAGGAGGAAACCGTGCTGCTTTCCGGTCTCTCTGAGACTGTATCACTCAGTCTGTCGTAGAGTTCGGCAGCAACACGGGTTTGGTTTATATCCCTACTTTTCCACACCAAAAACACTCAGCTTTCCCTCCAGGTTCGTGGTCGAGACCAGAGGAATCAGTATGTCGTCCACACGTATGTCCCAGAGGATGGTGTGGGTGGACCTGGAGGTAGGACACACTGCTGAAGTCCACATGTAGTCTGTTACTGTGAGATATGAGCTGTGTGCTAACAGGATGCTGTTTCTGGATGTTAAAGTTAGCATGTAGCACACCAAACTAACCAGATGTAACGACCATAGATATCTACAATAAAGGCTAGACGTCTCAACCGCGCTGCTGACCAGTGGAGTCGAACGTCCGCATTGGCGGCCATCTTGCCACAGTCAGCTCGATCACGCATAACATTGTTTTAATGGTGCATGCACTTTATAAATAACCATAACTTGCTCAGTTTTATAGAGATTTCTTTTGGGGTTTGGTTTGTTATAAACGCCAGAGATGTAGCTATGATAGTGCATACTTATGAATAATACGTATGAATAATGATAATGAATAATTATAGTCAAAGATGCTACAGCAGCGCTTTAACCATGGACTTTTATATGGAAAAAAAGAGATAGGTGCAATGAATATACACACGCACAAGGTATTTATGTTAAATCAATATTTAGGCTGCTAAAAATGACAACATAATATAAATATATATATATATATATATGTGTGTGTGTGTGTGTGTATGTATATTTGTAAGTCATTTTGTTTAAATACAAGATCACGAATTCATAAAACAATATCAACTTGGGCATAAGTGCATGATTTTATCAAATAATATCTTGGATATAAAAGTGAGATTTATTTGCAATACAAAATAGGTACAAGATTTACAAATTTACATGAAGGAATGCAGCTTGTTGAAATCCCCACCCTTCACAGCAAACTAGACTGTTGTGGAGATATAGACATGAAAGACAGAAATAACACAGATAGATGTGTGAGTAAAACAGTGGAATTGAATTTAACACTGAAAAGGCCTCTGAATTACAATGATATACAATTAAACGACCCAACTTAAGATTTCACTAGAAAACATACAGGGCAGAGCAGAGTGAGAGAGAGCTTCAAATCAACACAAACTACACCTCAGTAATCAAAGTACAAGCCCTTGTAAAACAAAATTGAAAATAAAATAAATATAAAAAACAGCCCAAAAACATGGCTCGCTAAAAACCTTTGAACAGGACTGTTTTGTTTAGTTTCTGGTGCATGTTGTTTATCTGTAAGCTAAATGTAGTCATTCTGGCAATGTGGTGCAGCCTTAGCTTAAAAAACAGGGACATAACTAATGTCAGCAGCATATGGTGGTAACTGTCTATGCCATACTGTGTGCAGCCGATGTGCAAAAATACATCTTCCTACCCGATCCTCTTCCTTACAATGTTCAGGATCTCAAGCAGTCTGATGGGCTGTGATTGTCTGGAACTTGCTGATGCCTGGCGAATGAGCCGCAGTGCTGCTCTGATGACCCTTACTGTGCCTTCTGATTGAGAACACAACTATGCTACACGTTTAAGTCATTTTTCAAAGACAAAAGCTGCAGTTTTAACATGTTCAAGTATCCAGAATTATAGCCATGTTAATAACTTTAGTAGGAAAACAAACCGTTTGTAAATCTGTCAAGATTTTAGCAAAATATGAGTATTTGCGTTTGTGCAGATATCTCACTTTCCCTCAGATACAACAGATCCCATGAGAGCACAAACCTGTGGCAAGATGGCCGCCGGGTGAGGATGTTTGAAGCTTCACCATAAAGCGTCTAGTATTATTGTAGATGTCAATGGTAACAACGCTGAAGTTAGTTTCTGATTTGTTGAATGTGCAAAGGGTGATTGCTCTGCGTTTGCAGCAGTCTAGACCACAATAGACAGCTCTTGATCAAAAAAACAGCAGCGCCCAGGCTCATTTTGTCATGTTTTTGGTATCTGGACCACATTAGACCAGGTTTGTTATATGTTGACACAAACAGTGGTTTATCCTGCGAGTTAGGAGCCTTTTTTTCTGCATGAAGGATTCAGATGTTAGAGTTAGAGCTGGAACCAGGGACCAAACAATAGATAGACTTTGTTGGACCTTCAGAAAGCTGTAGAACTGTTAATACTAAATATCTCTGTCTGGTTGTATTTAATTTCTTTCCCAGATGACTGGTCTGGACATTGAGAAAGACCAGATCATTGAAATGGCGTGCATCATCACCGATTCAGATCTAAACGTCTTGGCTGAGGTAGTATAAACATAAGCAGTGCTTCTCTGTGTCATCTCTTCCGTCTTCCTGATAAATGAAAGTCCTCTGCTGGTTGACAGGGACCAAACCTGATCATTAAACAGCCGGACGAGCTGCTGGATGGGATGTCGGACTGGTGTAAGGAGCATCATGGAAAGGTGAGCTGCTTTGTGTGACTTAGGAAAAAAAAACAAAACAAAAAACAAACAAATTATCAACAAGATCTGGGACTGGTCAATCATCCACCCCCACCTTCCCAGCCCCCCCTCTCAGATCCACCTCTTTCCCCATTTTTGTATTTTCCGGGTCTAACAACACGCTTGATGCTACCAAGATGGCGAAGGTTGGGAACCACCCAACGAGCTTCACTTTTGCTCTTCAAACCTACGGGTGACGTCACAGCGGCTCCGTCCATCTTTTATAGATCTCCAGCGCCCCGAGCGCTATCACTTATGATCTGCAGTTTCTCAGGAACAGTAGTGTGTAACTGTGGGGTGAATTATGATGGAGCTTACCATTTAGGTGATCTGCAGAAGTTTTCCAGGCATCTATATCCTGTCCAGGAGGTTTACAGTCCAGCCACAAAATGTAGTGTTTAAACAGAGACTATATGATAGATACACAATGAGTGGTCCATGATAACACCATTATTTATCACATTTTCATCATAAAAAGGATCACTATCACTTCTATGTTGCTGAAGCTAGGTACACACAGAAAGATTATCGGGCTGTTTTTGTCCCGATTTTGCCCCTTCCTGACCAAGGACGGGAACACCTGATTATCACTAGTCTTATAAGATTTTTCTATAAAATTATCATTTGGTCTGAGCTGTGTTAAGAGTGAATTCGTCCTGACAATCGGCTCTGAAACGCGTTGTGGTCGACAATCAGAAGTCTTGAACATGTTCAATATTTAGGACCAAAATTCTTCACATGTGTGGAAAGCCGACGACTCCTGAGTTGTGACGTGGAACGTGGTGTTTTCCAGTTGTTGCCATGGTTCTTCGTTTTTCCAGTTGTTGCTATGTTTCTTCTTCGTTCTCGTTCGATCACGTTTAGTCACGTGAGATTTCTTGCTCGGAGGGCTACAGGGTGCACAGAATTATTAGGCAAGTTGTATTTTTTAGGGATTAATTTTATTATTGAACAACAACTATGTTCGCAATGAACACAAAAGACTCATAAATATCAAAGCTGAATATTTTTGGAAGTTGGAGTGGGCTTTTTTAGTTTTAGTATCTTAGGAGGATATCTGTGTGTGCAGGTGACTATTACTGTGCATAATTATTAGGCAACTTAACAAAAACCAAATATATACCCATTTCACTTATTTATTTTCACCAGGGAAACCAATATAACAACTCAAAATTTACAAATATACATTTCTGGCATTCAAAAACAAAAACAAAAACAAATCAGTGACCAATATAACCACCTTTCTTTGTGAGGACACTCAAAAGCCTGCCATCCATAGTGTCTTGATCTGTTCACGATCAACATTGCGTGCAGCAGCAACCACAGCCTCCCAGACCCTGTTCAGAGAGGTGTACTGTTTTCCCTCCCTGTAGATCTCACATTTGATGAGGGACCACAGGTTCTGTATGGGGTTAAGATCAGGTGAACAAGGAGGCCATGTCATTATTTTTTCTTCTTTTAGACCTTTTCTGGCCAGCCACGCAGTGGAGTACTTGGATGTGTGTGATGGAGCATTGTCCTGCATGAAAATCATATTTTTCTTGAACGATGCTGACTTCTTCCTGTACCACTGCTTGAAGAAGGTGTCTTCCAGAAACTGGCAGTAGGACTGGGAGTTGAGCTTGACTCCATCCTCAACCCGAAAAGGTCCCACAAGCTCATCTTTGATGATACCAGCCCATACCAGTATCCCACCTCCACCTTGCTGACATCTGAGTCGGAGTGGAGCTCTCTGCCCTGTACTGATCCAGCCACGGGCCCATCCATCTGGCCCATCAGGACTCACTCTCATTTCATCAGTCCATAAAACCTTAGAAAAATTAGTCTTATGATATTTCTTGGCCCAGTCTTGATGTTTTATCTTGTGTGTCTTGTTCAGTGGTGGTCGTTTTTCAGCCTTCCTTACTTTGGCCATGTCCCTGAGTATTGCGCTTCATTTGGACACGCCCCCTTTACTCAAATCAGGCTTTAGGGCTTTTGTGTCAGACGTAACATCACTAGTTAGTGCCTTGCACGGCAGCTTCTGCCATCAGTGTGTGAATGTGTGTGTGAATGTGATGTATAATGTAAAGTGCTTTGGGTATCGTTTCAGGTATATAAATACAGACCACTTACCATTTACCCACCGGCATCATGAAAGATTCCTGTACTCTTACTGACTAATCTGACATTTTAAATTGCAAACTCAATACAGCAAAGTGAACAGGGGGTTCACCAATCAACCCAGATCAACTTTACCGTTCCCTTATTTAGTTTTACTCCTTCGGATATGATGGATGTTCATAGAGCTTTAAAGCTTATAGAACCATTCAAATCAGCAGGTCCAGACATGCTTGATTCTTATTTTATTAAGCTTGCAGCAGACCTTAAAGCAGAACCAGTAAGGCACATTTTTATTCTTACACCTTCTCATAATATCATTTATACTGTTTGGAAGTCTCTTTGTTCTTTGTTGAAAGGAGGGGACCTCTCACTTCATAATAACTATAGGCCTATTTCTAAATGGTATATTTTAGCAAAAGTTCTTGAGAAGCAACTCAGTTTTCAGACACTAACAGTATTCTGTCTCCACATCAATCTGGTATTAGAAGGCAGCAAAACTACAGCTGCTATTAAGGTTTTGAATGACATTATTGAAGCACTTGACTGCAGAAAATATTGTGCAGCACTTTTTATTGATTTATCTAAAGTATTACACAGTACACCATATCATATCAGTAGACCATATCATTTTGACATAAAGACTGATACTATGTCCACACGGCACTGAAGCCATTTCAGGTGTGAAAACGGTGGTGAAAAGTAGGCGAAAGGCTTCAACACCCCCACGAAACCACTGTAGTACATAATAAATAGTAATAAATAAACAGGCTGATTTAAAAGTAGTAAAAAACAAACAAAAAAAAAGGTCAAGGAGTTTTAAGGGTTAAACTGCTGTCTTTAGTAGTCCACTGTTCCCATAGACTTATTGTGTTTATTAATGGATTAAACTCTGGTGCTGGTGTTTGATTGGATTCTGTCTCGTTTGTCTCAGTCAGGACTGACCCAGGCTGTACGAGACAGTAAAATCAGCCTGGAACAAGCAGAGTACGAGTTCCTGTCCTTCATCAGGCAGCACACTCCTCCTGGACAGTGTCCCCTCGCTGGTGAGTTGATTTTCAGTTTTACATTACCACAGTCTTTATTTTTTATTATGAATGACTTTGATTCATCAATCTGTAGGACATTTGTTTGATTTTACCCAAGTTATCAGATTTTCTGTGTGAAGGTCTAAAAGCAGAACTGTTTCCCTAATAAGGATATGATGCACATATACATGTACATGTATGTACATGATTGCTGTAGGGAATCTTTTCTAGTAGTCATTTAATTTTAATAAATAAAATTATTCAATTTTCTGACAATAATCTTGATATGAGTGTCTTATTTTACCAACACCTGGTAGTAATGGGCATCATTTTACCAGCTGAAAACTAACAGAAAGCTCTGGTTCAAAGTGCTGCTGAGAGATTAGATGTTTATGGAGTACATACACCAGAAACATCCAGAACCAAAGACAACTAAACTTTCTGTGTGGAACCACTTCAAGAAAATAAAAAAAGAGGTCCAGTTCTAGCAATCATCTGTATCATCCACCAGGAGGTCCATCCACCAATCAGCTGCCGGCAGATGAACTTAGTTTGATGGTGGACATGAAGAACAAGCAGACGTCATTTTAAAAAAGGGCATTTAATGACCGGCTTCATGAGTTTGGTTGAATGTTTTCCAAGTCTGATAGAATTAGTTGATCCTGTGTTTACAGATTCCCATCAGGATTCTTAATTAATTCATACAGTATGTGTTTTATTAGGACTGTCAAAGTTAAGGCGTTAAAGCAAATTCCTTTTACTGGCATTATCATTTTAATGTACGCACGTATAGTTTCAGGAAACGATGCAGAAGTAAGGCTGTTGTTCTGAAGCAGGAACAGACACCAAGTGTGTTTTTTACACAGACCTTTTAGCTTTAAAACTCTGCAAGATGCAGGCAGTTTTCTCCTGTTTATAGTACATTTGTTCCTAGACGAAGGTGAGACTGTCAGATATGGTATGAGAGAGAGAGAGGGCCGGGTTGTGGGTGTGTGTGAGAAGTGTGTAACTAAATAGCTTTATTCTATAACTACAAGTACATAACTATACACATCAGGAGTATCAAAAACATAAATATCCTGTTATGGTACATTTAGAAACTGAAAAAAAATGCAATTACTCATGAGTTAACTCAAGACACTCGGGATTAATTACAATTAAATATATTGAATGAATCACTGGTTTCCATATGTTAACAACTCTCTTGTTGCCATAGTAATGGAAAGTAGGAGCTTCCCAACCAGCATAAAAATCTATTTTGGAAAAACCAGATTTCGAGATGGACACGGAGACCAGACCTGCTCTGAATCGCCGCCGTACGTTCTGCAAGTCTGGATGTTGTCTTTTATTTGGAACAGTCATGTCGCAGTATTAAATCTTCTGCATCGGCTTGTCGTGGTGAAGAAGGAGCTGAGCGGAAGGATGAGATGTTGGTATACAGGTTAATGTACGTTCCTACCCTCACCTATGCACACAAGCAGTTTGAGATGAATAGTAGAGGATGGATGGATGAGATCGTCCCTCCCTGAGCTGGAAGTGGAGGATCAGTGTGACAGAAACTCTGTCCGGTGCTTGTTATAGTAAGTTTTTTAACATGATCAGGGTGTGTTTAAAATATGTTTAATTTCAGTGTAATCCAGTGTCTTCCTGATCATGTGTTGACCTGTGTCTTTTCAAATTCAAATGTTTGTTGTAAAGAAAAAAGATCTGTGGCGAGTAAATATTCCTGCTAGGATGTGAGGGAAACATGAAGGTTTAAAACCGGGTGAGGTTTAAATGTACGAATCAAATCTTGATGCCAACGCCCCTCTGTTTATCTTCCTTTGTTTGCAGGCTTCTAGTTTCCTTCATTGAATAATGTGCAGATTTTATTCTTCACTGCAGAGCTACAGGTGTAGGTGATGTGACCAAGTTCTTGTTCTCGGTCAGGACTCAGCTGAGGAGAGGAACCGCAGTCTGGTTCCTGCTGGCAGCAGCTTATGTCCCTCCTCTTTATCATTTGCCCTCCAGGAAACTCGGTGCATGCAGACAAGAGGTTCCTGGACAAGTACATGCCTCAGTTCATGTACCACCTTCACTACAGAATTGTCGATGTCAGCACCATCAAGGAGCTCAGCAGGTTGGTGACTACAGAGCGCCCACGAGGACATTCCATGTGGAAAATGTTGTTGGCTTGTTTTGTTTTTTTAGGGAAACTGGGGTAATTGTTTCATAGGATCATAAAAAGATGGACTCTGAAACGCTGGTTTTGTGTGGACAAAACATCCAAACGATAAACAACTCCAGCAAATTAATCTAATCTTGTCTTTGTCCTTGATCCAAGTGCTGAGAGCTGAACAGAATCAGACCCACTGATTCTTTTCCTGATTTTCCTGGACTGATACACCAGGCTGAAACATGGAAATGCTTATGTAGGTTCAGCTTGTGGTTAAACCGAACATGGTTGTTTTTTGTAGAATAAACATCAGATTGTAAAATAATAAAATCAATAATTCATGTGATCCGTGTCCTGGACTCCGACTGGATCAAACTGTTGGTATTTTAGTCACGTTGGTTCCGTGACTGCAGCGTTTCCGTTATCTCAACCTTTGTTGTTGTTGCTTACTTCCTTGACTTGTGTTGAATCAGCTGATTGGTGTATTTAGTCCTGAGAGTATGAGATGATGCTCAGACGGTCCATGTTTTGGGTGATCACATGATCCCTCTGCTCTGGTGTCATGTGACCATCTGGTTATTTCTGTGATGGTGATTCTCCCGACCACAGCCCGCTGGCTCACAGAGACGATGTTTGCCCACCTCGGTGTGTGTTAACGCACATCAGGTCAGCATCACTGAGCTCATTAATCTGACCAATGAGATGTTGTCGTTTCTCAGCTGGTCCTAAGATACAACTCTCATCCTCCTGTTTAATGACGACCTCTTCTTTTCATCAATAAGGTGAACTGATGCTTAAAAAGTCCTGAAATTATATCAGACCCTCCTGGTTTCTGACTTTACCCTCTGAGTTTTAATGCTGGGTGGGAAAACGCTGAAGCCAGCTGGGAATGTTGGGAATAATGGACGGATTACAGGCTGTTTATTGTGAGCTGATGAGGTTTTTCTTCACTGGTTCAGAATGGAATAAAAGTAGGTGATAGACCTGAGCACCTGTAAACATGCACAGATTTAAATCTGCTTGTGATCAGCTCAGCTGAGAGTTTCCCTTCTGGAATATGAATTGTAACCATTCCCAGTTCTCTGTGTGGATCTTCTGTTTACAGCAGAACCAGCGTCTTCTTGTTTGTACTTTGCTCTGTGAAAATGTGGAACAGAAGCCATGATTTTCTCTTCTGACTCAACATGAGCTGAATGTTGGCTAAAGTTGGTTTGTTGATGTGGATGTTTTCAGACGGTGGTACCCTGAAGAACACAAACTGGTTCCTCAGAAGAAAGCAAGCCACAGGTACATCGCAACAACCCAAACACACAAAAAGAAATTATAGTTCATCACATTCACATCAGCATACAGAAAGCTGACCAGCAAAGGTAATGTGTTGAAACCAGTTACTGGTGCTGACCAGTGATGGGTCAGAAACCATCTTTGGTTTGGCTTTCTGGAAAAATGTAATAAACCTCCAGACTGGGAGGATGTTCATTCACATTTATCTAAAATTAAGCAAAACTGTTTAAACAGATAAATGTTTTGGTACTAATTAGTTAAATATAATTATTACTTTATTACTTACAGTTAGATCAGGTGAATAATCACATTAATAGATTAATAAATGAATCATTTGATCATGAAAGGTATTCTTTATACCATTCAATTAATTTAACTTCAGCTTTATTTATACAGCATCAATTCATAACAAATCATCTCGAGGCACTTTTAGAAAGTCCAATTCAATCCAATTCAGTAAAGTCCTGTTTTTATCCAGTTAAAATAAACCCATCATACGATCCAAATTAGTCCACTTAAAAAAAACTGGGCCGGTTGTTGAAAAAATTTAATCTGGATAAAAGCTATCTGGATTTTTCGGGACGGTAGATCACGTAATCCAGCTTACTTTTACCCCGGCTCTTCAAAGCAAAATAGGATTGGATCACCCTGATCCAGAATTCCGTTTTCAGGATCACCAAATCCGGATTTTCAGCATGTAAATTGATGTGGGGTTCCGGATATGTGGAGAATGCGACCAGATGGACTCTCCCTCTCTGTGATAATGTTGATGATGCTCCTGAGTAGGGCTGCAGTGATTAGTCGATGTCGACATAAGAATAGTCAACAATGAATTTACCCGTTGACTATAATGTGCAAGAAAAGAAAAAAAATCTACAGAGTGAGACATCGTCTTCTTCTCCATCTCTGCTGAGAGTTGCGCATACGCACTAAAGTCCACCAGGGGAAAAATATGGCGACCAACCATGGAACAAAACGGTGGCAGAGGACGTCAAAAGTCTGAAATAACTTCACGTTAAACTTATAAAATAAATTAAATACATGTGAGATTTGTAAAGCGGACCTTGCGTACCACGTCTGCAATGCTGGAACATTTAAAGAGGAGGCACGTCGGACTTACAGAACAACCTCATGCAAGATTTAAAAGCTGAAGCTGAAATAAGAGCCATTTAATAATTATAAGATACATAATTCGATTGGTCGACTAGTCGTTTTAATGGTAGGTGACTAATCGACTATCAGAATAGTCATTAGTTGCAGCCCTACTCCTGAGCCCCGTGTGGAGGTGTGGCCCAACCTCCGGCATTCTGTCAGAATGAGGGACGGGCGGGACGTGTAGTAGGGGATGAAATCGTTAGAAATTTCTTTTTTTGACAGGTTCTTTTCTGATTATGCATTAATGAGTAACAGGAAAATCTGTTATATGTGTGTTTGTTATAGAATTAGTTTGGGGTTTATTTCATGGGGACATGATAATGTCATGTTAACTCTTGCTTTACTATGCTGACAGGTTTAATAGGTAGCCTATGCCTATTTTAACCACTTTATCACTAGCAGTTAAGCAAGTCAGGTGCAAAAATACAAATATAACATATGCACCAAATAAAAAGTTCTATTATTTGTTCAGCTGCATGTTTTTCCTGAAATCCGCCTTGTAATCCTGTCCTCTGTTGGGATCAGGATAATCCTGTTTTTTTGGATCAAAGTTATCCGGATTCTACAGTTTTGAGAATCTGGATTTGAATCTGGTTGTTACCTGGGTTTTATCCAGATAAGGATTGGATTATGTGATCTAAGCCGATTTCAGAATCTGGATTTCCCTTTTGAACAACCCATTTTCAAGATTTGATCCTGTCCAATAACCAAAATCTGAGGATTTTCTTGAACAACTGGTCCACTGTTCTTATAAACCAATTTATAAAATTATGACTTGGCTATGGAAACCAACAGATCAGGTCAAATATTCTCTTTTAATTCAAACTTCCTTCCTGAGCTGATTAAGGAGACGATGGAAAGGATAACCTCTATCAGAACCAGGAAGGACAGTCTTCTTCCTGGACCGGTTGGCGGTGGAGAGGACAGGAAAAAGGGGTCAACAAGCAGCGTAACTCTAAGCCAAGGATACCTGCTGAGAAAGAATGGATACACAAATTAATGAAAACAGCAATTTCAGATATTTCTACATGGAAAGTAAAGAGAGCAGAGAGGAGCCCAGTGCATAATGGGAAGTCCACCAGCAGCCTTGGCCTATAGAACTAAAGAGATGGAAAAGGGTCACCAAGTCAGACCTGCTATAAAATTTATCAGAAAGGAAAGTTTGAAGCCTGATCTGAAGGTAGAGAGGGTGTCTGCTTCCTGAAGCCAAACTGGGAGCTGAATCCACAGAGAGGTCTGATAACTGAAGGTTCTGCCTCCCATTGTACTTCTAGAACCTCTAGAAACCACCAGTAAACCTGCAGTCTGAGAGTGAAGTGGTCTGTTGGGAAAATGTGAAACTCTGAGATCTTTAAAGCCCCGGTGTGTAAGAATTACTCCCATCTAGAGGTGTGCTGATGTAATACAAGCAACCGAGTAGTGCTCTACTGGAACCTCGCTGTTTAAGAGCGTTATTACAACTACGGAGGCCCAGAGAGTCATAAATGTGAAAATATCAACGTTTACCAGAAGTTCGAGTGTCCCGATAAGTTACAAGCATGCCCTCCGTGTATTTAGTACCAAGCTAATGCTAATAGCTCATGTTATCGTGTGAAATGATTTGTCGTGACTTGCAGACTCAGAGATCATCTGATGAAGGGAGAGGAAGAGGAAGCAGGGCAGCGGACCTGTCTTTGCTGCAAGAGGAAGATCCTCTGCTGTAACATTACTGTGTTTAATAACATGTATTTCACCTGATTTATCAAGGGGGGTGGGCGACGTATTGATTCAAAATAATTATTTAAGAAATATTTTGCGTTAGAATGCTTGTGGTTCTAATGATTAAATCACAGCGTTAAAACTGGTATTACTTTGGTCTATTATGTCTGACTAGAAGGAGGACAACTACCCCCACCCTCATTGACTAATCAGCTGAAATAAATGATGAAACACGAGGGAAAGCTCTCGGAAAATATGTCTGAATGAAGAGCATGGTGGCCTACTTGTATGACTTCGGTGAAGAGAAACAACTGAAAACTGTTGTAATGAAGCTTTTCTACTGTAAGCTAACTAACAAACTAGCCGTTTCTGCTGTTTTATATAGCAAGTTACAGTAAACGATGCGACTTAAACGGGAGATAAAGTGGTTGCTGGACTACCTGCTCTGTTTCTAACACAACGCCAAAATAAACTTCACTGTTAGACTGAATTAATCAACCCATCCAGCAGAAAGCCTGCAACCTCGTGTCAGTTTTAAAGTCCCTCACCTTTATCAATTGCCTCCGTCTGGTAAATGCTCCACCAATGTACACGCTCGTTTGCTCCCCGTTATTATTTCTTTTTCTTTTCTTGGCTATTTTTTCCTCCATCTCACGGGGAAAAGAGTATAAATGGTCCTCCATTTCAATGTAAACTGGCAAGCTGAGTGGTCGTCATGGCTTGTTTACACCACCCTTTCAGCCCTTTCACCCTTTTTCATTTGGATACGATTGTGATTAGACTTTGGTAAAATATGTATTTATGAAAGCAATCCTTGATTTTTGCTAATAAAAAGCCAAATAAGCTACACACTGTACCTGTAAGATCCAAAGAAACTTGGTCACTAAGAGCTTTATATGTGCGGAGAAGAATTTTAAATGATCTGATGATGATAAATGATGATGATAAAGTGAAGAAATATCTCTTCAGACCAGTGTAACCTCAGCCTCATTTATCAACCGTGCAAAAAAATGTTTCAAAATTCTTGCAAAGGACTAAAATTGTGAATGTGTACAAAAACCCTTATTTATCAAAAGTACATACACACACCGGTAAGTATTCTCTGTTGATAAAGTACACCTATTCTAAATAACCATGCTCCTGCACACTGAGGCCCATTTGCATTCAGAAAGGCCTCTAATTGACCATGTATGGTAGCAGCAATGCGTAAATGGACTTTTTTCTCTCCGAAATCATGGCAAAGAGGGCAAAGAAGTGGAATTTTTCTGACACTGAAACTTAGGTACTTGTAGTAAAAATAGAAAGAGCCAGAAAATAATGTTTGGAACACTTGATGTGACCAACAAAAGAAAAAATACGACTTGGGAGAAGGAAACGGCTGCAGTTAACTCTGGTGGATCAGAGGAAAGAGCCGTCTCTGAATTAAAGAAGAAATCATTTGACAAAGCTACAATAATCCATATGAAGCATAGAAATAAATCTTGATATGCTGTTACACTCCCCAGTCAGCCAGCCATCCTCCTGCTTGGAGGACCCACAGAGCTGCAGAATAAATGAGTCACACGTTCCTCCAGGTCACCAGGAAACAACGTTTAACAGAGACATATGTCAATCGCAGATTAGTTGGACATTAACTGAATGAAAAACTTTCCTGTTTACGTAACTGAATTCATTGTTTGGTGCTTTTATTGAGATGTGGGTGCAATCTATGGCTCCAATTGTTTGGGAATCCTGTGATGACGTGAAATCCTTGTTGAATTTCAGCTTCTTGGTGAGGTTTTTAGGGGAGCCGGGTGTAAGAAATGATTGTATTCAACACTGCCAGCATAATTCTGCTTAGCGTTGCCGCTTATGACTCCAGTCTCCTGTTGAAATGTTCTGGAGGCCAAGAATCCCAGAGTTGGCAGGAGCAGGATGTGCGCTGGGATGGCTTTGGTGTGTTTTGTCTCGCTTTCCAACATGGGTTACAAATCACGGCATAAATTCAACTGGATATTTTGGGGAAGTGGTACCTGCTGAGAAGCCACTCGCTGAACAGATCAGCACACACACACACACAAGCCATGACACGAGTTTTCTTTTCAGGTTGTCCTGCCACAGCTGTCTTTAACCTGGCACACCCATTAATCAAATTCTACACTATGTCACTAGTTGAGAACTTTAATTAGGTAACATGAGGTTAGAGACTGCTGAGCACTGTGACTGTTTCACTGTTCTACTACCAGGTTTTTTGCCTCCGCAGGTAAGAATTGTGCTTAAATTTACATTTTCCTAGGCACAAGTGCAAGTTGATAAACCTTTTACTTTGTATTTACACACTTCTGTGCATACGCACGGTTGATAACTGAGGCCCCTGGTTTTTCTGGTAGTGATGGTTAACATTTGGTAGAATTGGGAGCATCTGATGTGGTGAAGGTGATTTTTATTATGATGATTCCATCTTTTTTTCTCTGGGTGTAACGCTGACATCTTGGAACATTTCTGTGTCCTTCCTGCAGTATAAACCTGACAGAAAACATTTTCCTTATTAACAGAGTTTGTCTTTTTTTACTTTTAAACCTGTAGAGCCTTGGACGACATCCTGGAGAGTATTAAAGAGCTGCAGTACTACAGAGAGCACATCTTCAAAGAATCGACAGACGAGAAGAAACGGAAGATTGTAGAAAATGGAGGGAGTAATAAGAGTTAATGTACTTAGACTGAGAACATCCATCCTGCTGTCTTCTCCTGACGCTTGATCCTCGCTGTGAATGTCTTATTGATTTTAGTTTGGGTTCATATTCAGCTTCATTCTGAAAAGACGTGTTTAATCAGTTGCTGGTTTGCAGATTTTTATTTAGTTCAAACTGAGATGTTTTTGTTCTCATCTTTTGTTTTTTAAATGAAAACAAATAAACTCGTCTTTGAGGAAACAGTCATCCTTCGTCTTTCATCGTTATTTGTACAGTCAGAGAGGAAAACCCACATTAAAAACATGTAAACATGGGCAGAGTTTTGTCATCTGAATGTGGTGTTGTTGCTGAACATCCTCCCTTTCTGTTCTGGTCACTTCCAGCAAGCTTGAAATGGGAGTTCTGGGTCATGTGGCGGGTTTGATGATGATACTTCTTCATTCCTAGAAGAAAACAGCTAAGAAAGAAGAAAGTCGTTGGATGTTCTTGCATGAGTTAAATTACTTGGATAAAAGCTGTTTAACTGTCTTAAAATACAAGCAGAGGTTTTTAATCATGAACCCAGTTCCAACATCAGAACTCTGTAAAATGTGAATTAAAAACAGAACTCATTGATTTCCAAATCTCATCAACTCACATTTTATTCCCAAACGAACATACACAACACAGATGTTGAAACTGACATTTTACCATTTCATGGAATCTGATGGCAGCAACACGTCTGTAAAAAGTAGTTCCAGTTTGATGTTTAACATTGTGAAACATCCCCTCTAATCGTAATTGGAAACATCTGGGAAGTGAGGAGACCAGATCTGGAGTTTTAGGAGAGGAATGTTGTCCCATTCTGGTCTGATGCAGGATTCTAGCTGCTCTACAGTCCTGGACTTTGGTTGCTGGAGTTTTGCTTCCACGATGCTCCAGATGTTGTGTATTGGTGAAAGGTCTGGACTGCAGGCAGGCCAGTTCAGCAGCCGGACTCTTCTCCTATGAAGCCATGTTGTTGTGATAGATGCAGGATGTGGTTCAGCCTCTTGCTGAAATCTACAAGGTCTTCCCTGAAAGAGACGTCGTCTGGATGGGAGCAGATGTTGCTCTAAAACCTCCATGAACTTTTCAGCATTGATGGAGCTTCACAGATGTGGAAGCTGCCCTTGCACAGCTGGGGTAACATTCAGCATTACCATCAGAGATGAAAGGCTTTCCAACTGTCCACTGATAAGTTGGATGTTCCCTCTCCTCTTTAGTCTACAGGACACAGCATCCATGCTTTCCAGAGGGAATTTCACATTTTACAGGAATGAAAATAAGATTGTCTTTTACAGGCAGGACAGATCTCAACACAGGTAGGCTGCAAGATGGATGCTGTACTGACCACAGAACAGTTTTCCACTTTGCCTCAGGCCATTTTTAAATGAGCTTTGAAGATCCAGAGAAGATGTCAGTGTTTCTGGATCCTGTTCACATCTGCTTCTTCTTTACATGATGGAGCTTAAACCTGCATTCATGGATTTCAGGGTGAACTGTGTTTATAGACAGTGGTTTCTGGAAGTCTTCCTGAGTCCATGCAGTGGTTTCCAGTAGAGGATCATGTCTGGTTTTAATGTAGTACTGCCTGAGGTCCTCAAAATCACCAGCATGCAGTTTGACTTTCAGCCTTGTCCCATGCACACAGAGATTCGTCCTGATTATCTGAATCTTTTGATATTACACACAGTAGATGTGAGATCTTCAAAGTCTCTGCAATTTTACATTTAGGAACCTTTTTCTGAAACTGTTCCTCAATTTTTAGACCCAGTTTGTCAGAAATGCTGGTTTATATCCAGTCATGTTACTGACCTGTTGCCTATCAACCTAATTAGTTGTCAAATATTCCTCCAGTTGTTTTGACCAATTACCTTTCCAACTTTTTACAGACGTATTGCTGC
The DNA here is from genome assembly GCF_017639745.1 of Melanotaenia boesemani. NCBI lineage: Eukaryota > Metazoa > Chordata > Actinopteri > Atheriniformes > Melanotaeniidae > Melanotaenia > Melanotaenia boesemani. Next base: position 29,427,275 of record NC_055696.1, on the reverse strand, counting down.
CATCAGATTAAAAATGAGCTAATATTTTCCATGAAATGGTAAAATGTCTCAATTTCAACATCTGATATGTTGTTTCTGTTCTGTTGGGATTAAATTATAGGTTGATGGAAATCACTGAATTCTGGTTTAATTTACATTTAACACAACGTCTTGACTTTTTAAGAAATGAGGTTGTATGATAGTTTTATAAGATTTGGACAAATACAGAGATTAGGACCTGTTTGTGAAACATGGAATTCAGGGATAAATAAAGTTAAATTTACACGTAAAATAGTGAAAAATGATCATGTTGTGCTGAACGTCACAGGCTGCCTTGTTCTGACCCAGATGACCTGCAGAGGTCCTCCTCTCACTGACACGCGCGTGATTTGTCGCACCTCCTCCGATCTAGACTCAGAGCGCGAGGCAGCCGAAACTGTCACAGCGAAGCTGCTTGTGAACACCACAACAACACCCTGTGCAAGAGCCGAGTGTCAGCTGGACGAGGTTCTGCTGGTGTTCGGTGTGGTCCGGTGGCACAGGATGCTGACTCTGTGAGCCGCGCGGTGCGCTGGCGCACACGCGTCTGTCCGCTTCTCCAGCAGGTCCAACACAGTTCGTATCCAGTGGGTTCGGTCCGGTTTGCTGGGATGTCTGCCTCCCCTGTCATCTGTCTGTCTGCCGGTAAGTGTAATGAGTTTAAATGTGATGCTGCAGCAGCGCGCGCCTCATCTGATTGTGTAAGTCATGAAACTCCACATCTCATCCTGGATGTGAAGCTTCTTTCTGAACTTTAACCAGACTGGTCTGTTGGTTCTGAAGTTGCAAATCCTCTTTCAGACCTGATAAGTCCTTCAGGCTGCACCCAGCGTCTCCATGTGAAAAGAAACAATGATCTTTGTAATTTTAAATGCTCAGTGTCAGAACATTATTGAACCTACAGTGTGTCATTGTCTGTTGGTTCTGGTTCTGTTGGTTTAATTTAAAGCGATTTCTGTGCATTATTTTCTCTCTTCTCTGGTTTTCACTTGAGGTCGTCTGTAAAGGTCCAGTGTGTGAGAATTACTGACATCTAGTGGTAAAGATGGGCATAACAATGACTCATACTAGGCACAGTTATGAATGAACAGTGGCCTTCAGTGGCCAAAATTCTTCCAGATATAACCATATTTTTATCTGTGAGTGATCGAGTGACCTCAGGTGCAGCAATGAGTGCACTACAGCTAACTACTTCAACATTCCTCTATGGTCTTTTTAAGGCAGGGGAGTCATACTCTGGTCCTTGCGTGACGTTATCCTGCACATTTCTTTTGTTTCCCTGCTCCAAAACACAGTTGTTTCAAATCAAATGGATCCAACAGCTTGTTGTCAACGTCTTTACAATGACCCATTAATTTTAGTCAGGTGTGTTGGAGCAGGGAAAAAATAAAAACCTGTAGGATAGCAGCCCTCAAGGACCGGAGTTTTGACGCGTTATTTATTCCAAACTGTGCTGTTTGTTGTTTGTTCATTCAGAAGCCATATAAGTTCAATTTTCACGAAGGGTCCTGCTCAGTATGGGAAGGTTTAGTACAGTTTGGGGTGGTTTGGTTTGGTGTTCCTTGATCTCTATTGATAAATGCATAAACCACTGCTCCATAAAATTATTCTAAGTAAATGCCATGCAGCTTTCTTTCAGCCAGTTTATAACCCCGTCTATACTTGGACTTGAATAAAATATTATTGCCATTAGAAACAATAAAATGTAAGATGTCAAAAGCAGATAGCAACACAATAGATGGAGAATAAAAAGAAAATTAAAGTTTGAGGAGCTTTCTAACATTAAAACTCTGCATTTGATAGCACAGTGACATCTGTTATCTGGACCCGTTGCTGCCCTGCAGCGTACCTAAGCCGAGAAACCACTTCAGAACCTTTTCATCTGGAATTAGCATTATGCAATGTGTCACACGCTAACAAACAATATAAACACACCGGCTGTTTGAACGCGTACCATGGCAAGAAACGCAAGAAGACATTATTGGAGGAAGAGAGGGAAAGAAAGAGAAAGAGACAGGGCAAGCGATAAGATAGGAATCAAGATGAGAATGTCTTTTACTGGCTGGACGGATCTCACAATACAGGCTGCAAGACAGATGCTGGAATAGCCGCGGCTGAGGAGAAAATCTGCAAAGTTATGTACTGCTTCTTTAAATATCAGTTTTAAATGAAAAATCATTGAAACAGTCGAAACTCGTTATATTATACTTCCTCAGGATGAAGCCATGATGCCATCTTACAGATTTTTCATCTAGTATTTTTGATGCCATTTAACAATCTTACTATCTGCTTAGCTGCTGCTTTGTGAGATGTGTATGGTTTTATTAAACAGAAACAATTTACGTTTGTTTGACAGTTTTACGAAATCTCATAAATTGTAGGTTGGGAATCTCAAATCACCTAAAAATTTTAACTTGTTGACATCTTATCTCACACTTTCTGTTTATAGTAGTCTTAGTTCCTACATCTGAATACCTCCCACCTCTATCCAGAGGAGTTCATGGTCCACTCAGTGACTGCAAGGTGTCCAGGTCCTGTAGCTGCAGAACAAGCCCAGCTCATCAACCCTCCACCACTGTGTTTAACAGTTGGTATGAGGCGTTTGTGCTGAAAAGCTGTGTTTGGTTCTTCGTTAATTCTGACCAAACATGCCCACTTTGGTCTGGTTTGTCCAAAAGACATTGTTCCAGAGGTCTTGTGTTTTGTTCAGATGCAGCTTTGTCAACCTAAGCTGTGCTGCCATGTTCTTTTTAGAGAAAAGAGACTTTCTCCTGCAACCCCTCCAAACAAAACATACTGCTTCAGTCTTTTTCTAACTGGACTGTCATGAACTTTAACATTTAACATGCTAACTGACTGTTGGAAAGATTTTCATGGTCTGATCATGGAACTTGCTGGGATGTCCCCTCCTGGGAAGATTGGCAGCTGTCTTGAATGTTCTCCACTTCTACAGATACACAGTGACAGCTTGGCTGACACTGAGTGAGAGGACTAGCACACACAATATACAATCCAGTTGATTGCATTTTAACATAAAATGCAATCAACTTGATTGTATACAGTATACAACATGTAAGCTGTTGCAACAGCATTATGTGCCCTTCAACAAAGCATGGTGAAATAAAATGGCAACATACTCTTTCTCTCACACACACACACTTACAGTATATAGAGACTACAAGGCTTGTAAGTACAAAACTGGCTTTAACTGTTATGACATCAACTATCTGCATTGGACTGGCGACATGTCCAGGTGTGCCCTGCCTCTCGTCTGCTAACTGCTGGGATAGACTCCAGCTTCCCTGCAACCCTTAATTGGACAAAGCGATATAGTAAATGGATGGATGGATGGGTGGGTGGATGGGTGGGTGGATGGTTGGATGGATGGATGGATGGATGTTGGATGGATGGATGGATGAATGGATGGATGGATGGATGGATGGATGGATGGATGTTGGATGGATGGATGGATGGATGGATGGATGGATGGATGGTTGGATGGATGGATGGATGGATGGATGGATGTTGGATAGATGGATGGTGTTGTGTAATGGAATGTTAGTGAGAAACTATGTGTTGTACCACGGACCTGTTTGGGGGGTTACACAGGAAGTGAGCCGGAAAAAGGCTAGAGAATAAACAGTTAACAGTAAGTCGGATCTCTGTCTTTCTTTGAGGTATCAGAACCCACAGAAGAACATATAACACAACATGGTGTCAGAAGAGTGGTAGTACGCAAGTGTACCGAAACGAGAGGACGACGGAACGTTGTGAGGACAACGAAAGGCGAAAAATGAGTGAAGAAAACCCACAAGCCCAACCGACGCCACCGTTAGCTCAGCCACAGCTAGCCACCGCGCTACAGCTACCTCAGTACCTCCCGCCGAGTAAGTTCGACTTTTCAAATCCGAAGGGATGGCCGATGTGGATTAAGCGATTTGATCGCTATAGGATTGCATCAGGGCTTGACAGACAGTCCCAGGAATTTCAAGTGAATGCTTTTATGTACTCGGCGGGGGAGGAGGCTGAAGATGTTTTAAATGTGCTGCCGTTGACTGAAGCTCAGAAGAAATCATACGACGCTGTCACGGCGGCATTCGAAAAACACTTCGTCAGCAAAAGGAATGTGATTTATGAAAGAGCCTGCTTCAACCGTCGGAACCAGCAACCGGGTGAGAGTGTGGAGTCTTTTATCACTGCCGTGCACACGCTAGCTGAACATTGCCACTTCGGGGCCCTGAGAGATGAATTAATAAGGGACAGAATTGTAGTGGGAATCCTAGATGCCAGGCTGTCGGAACGTTTACAGCTGGATGCGGAACTCACCCTCGAAAAAGCCATGACTCAAGTGAAGCAAAGTGCAGCAGTAAAGAAACAACAGCCGGTGCTGCGGGCGGCCGAGCAGACAGCAGGACAGATAGAAACCATAATGAAAAAACAGAAAGGGCGTAAAGTGGGGTACGAGAAAACAGACAGTCAGACACTACAGTGTGGCAGGTGCGGGAACGCTAAAAAACATCCATGGAAAGAATGCCCAGCTCGGGATGCCGAGTGTCGAAAGTGCCACAAAAAGGGACATTACGCTAAAACGTGCAGGTCAGCCAAAGGGGTGCACGACATCACACAACAGCACAAGAGATGTGAGGAGGAGGATTTCGCTTTCTTGGGAGAAGTGAGGTCGGGAGGAGAAGATGAATGGATTGGTGAGTTGCTGTTGAACGGACAGGAGACTGCATTCAAACTGGACACAGGGGCTGCAGTCACTGCAATTCCCAGCAGCACATACTCCAGAAGAGTTCATGGTGCACTGCAGCAGCCAAAGAAAGTGCTGTACGGCCCAGGACACCACAGGCTTAAGGTTGAGGGGTGTTTTAAAGGGAGTCTGACGTTGAAGGGCAAAACCACTAGACAGGAGGTGTATGTGGTCAATGAATTGTCCAAGCCTCTGTTAGGCCTCCCAGCGATCAGGGCCCTCAATCTGGTGCAGCGCATCCACGCAGTGGAAGCTCAACAAAAGGACTGCAAGGCGCTGTTCCCATCTGTATTCACGGGGCTAGGGAAATTAAAGGAGCCCTACACCATCGTTCTGGATCAAGATGCCGTCCCATATGCGCTGTCTTCTCCACGACGCGTGCCTCTTCCCCTCCGTGACAAGGTAAAAACGGAACTAGATCACATGGTCAGCATAGGTGTCATCTCCAGGGTGACACAGCCCACGCCGTGGTGTGCCGGGTTGGTCGTGGTTCCAAAGCCCAATTACAGGATACGGCTGTGTGTGGACTTGACACACCTCAACAGGTGGGTTCAGAGGGAACGACACATCCTCCCAGCCGTTGACCACACCCTGGGCATGCTGGCGGACGGGAAAGTGTTTACCAAGCTGGACGCCACTTCTGGCTTCTGGCAAATCCCGCTGGCAGAGGAAAGTAAACTGCTGACCACCTTCATCACCCCATTCGGGCGATATGCCTTTAACCGCTTGCCGTTCGGGATTTCCTCTGCACCCGAACACTTTCAGCGACGCATGTTGCAGATGCTGGAGGGTTGTGCAGGCACAGTGTGTCACGCCGATGACATCTTGGTGTATGGGGACAGCAAGGCCCAGCACGACGAGAGACTCTGTCAGGTCCTAAGGAAACTTCAGGAAGAGGGACTGACGTTGAACGGGGAGAAATGTGAGTTCAGCAAGGACAGCATTACGTTCCTGGGCCACCGCATTTCCGCGGACGGCGTGACACCTGACCCTGACAAAATCAAAGCCATACAAGACATGCCTGCACCAACTGACGTCGAGGGGGTGAAAAGACTGATGGGCATGGCGAACTACCTCAGCAAGTTTCTGCCACACCTCGCGTCATACACTCGCCCAATTAAAGATTTGCTGTGTGGAAAGAACGAATGGTGCTGGGGAGCACCACAGAAAGAGGCTTTTCAGAGACTTAAGTCAGAACTCAGCTCCACACAGGTGCTGGGGGCCTATTCACCAGCTGCAGAGACGTGCGTGTCAGCAGACGCCTCATCCTTTGGCCTGGGGGGCGTCCTCACCCAGCAGCAGCCAGATGGAGCGTGGAAGCCAATCATCTTTATATCTCGAGGCATGTCAGACACGGAAAGACACTACGCTCAGATTGAGAAGGAAGCTCTGGCAGCTACGTGGGCATGCGAGCGTCTGTCCTCCTACCTGCTGGGTCTGAAATTCAGGTTGGAGACTGACCACAAGCCCCTAGTGCCATTGCTAAGCACCAAGGCTCTTGACGAACTCCCACCAAGAGTGCTGCGCTTCAGACTGAGATTGCTGAGATTCTCATTTGACATCGTGCACGTGCCAGGGAAGAGCCTGATAACAGCAGACACTTTATCCAGGGCCCCAATCCAACACACCTTTACGGCGGAGGAAAAGGAGAAAGAGGCCGAGGTTAAAGTGTTCCTGGACGCCGTCACTCAGAGCCTCCCTGCCACAGAACAGCGGCTGAGAGAGATAGCAGCAAAGCAGAAAAGCGATCTAATCTGTGCACAGCTGATCCGATACTGCGAGTCACAGTGGCCAGAGAGACATGCACTACCCCTCGAGCTGGCTCCATTCTGGTCTGAAAGAGATAGCCTCACCTTGAATGGACAGCTGCTCCTTCGAGGCCAACGCATCGTCATCCCGGGTGAGTTGAGGGGGGAGATATTGCAGCAGCTGCACAGTGGGCACCAAGGGATCGTTAAATGCCGAGCTAGGGCCCGCCAGTCAGTCTGGTGGCCAGGACTGTCGGTCCACATCAAACAGATGGTGGAGAACTGCAACATCTGCTCACAGCATCGTGCAGAACAGAGAGAGCCGCTGCTGACGACAGCAGTGCAAGATAGACCCTGGCAACGCGTCGGCACCGACCTGTTCTGTTGGGAAAACAGCACTTACCTGCTGGTCGTGGACTATTTTTCACGTTACATAGAAGTAGCACACCTCAGAGTGGCCACGGCTGAGACAGTAGTGGCTGCTTTAAAGGAAGCCTTCGCTCGCCATGGGACACCAGAGACTGTCATGTCCGACAATGGACCGCAGTACAGTGGTTCAGTGTTCCACTCCTTTGCCAAAGCATATGGATTTGCTCACGTCACCAGCAGCCCCAGATATCCACAGGCCAACGGCGAGGCAGAGCGGGCTGTTGCCACAGTCAAAGGGCTATGGAAAGGGAAAGGCGACAAGGCAGCGGCGCTGCAAACGTACCGAGCCACACCCCTGGAGAGTGGTTACTCTCCAGCGCAGCTCCTCATGGGGAGGCAGATTCGAAAAAACGAGAAAAAAAATGAGGAAGAAATGTGGCGATGTGTTCTATTAGTTGATGTATGCAATAATCAGAGTAAGATAACACTCAGGTTCCAGGTGTTAGAGGATTGATATGTTTATACATTTAAGAGTTTATCACAGAGAGAAAATGGGAAGATCTTACTTAAGGGGGAGGTGTTGTGTAATGGAATGTTAGTGAGAAACTATGTGTTGTACCACGGACCTGTTTGGGGGGTTACACAGGAAGTGAGCCGGAAAAAGGCTAGAGAATAAACAGTTAACAGTAAGTCGGATCTCCGTCTTTCTTTGAGGTATCAGAACCCACAGAAGAACATATAACACAACAGATGGATGGTTGGATGGATGGATGGATGGATGGATGGCTGGCTGGATGGATGACGGATGGATGGATGGTTGGATGGATGAATGGATGAATGGATGGATGGATGGATGGATGGATGGATGGATGGATGGATGGTTGGATGGATGGATGGTTGGATGGATGGATGGATGGATGGCTGGATGGATGGATGACGGATGGATGGATGGATGGATGGTTGGATGGATGACGGATGGATGGATGGTTGGATGGATGAATGGATGGATGGATGGATGGATGGATGGATGATGGATGGTTGGATGGATGGATGGTTGGATGGATGGATGGATGGATGGATGGATGGATGGATGGATGGATGGATGGATGACGGATGGATGGATGGATGGATGGTTGGATGGATGGATGGATGGTTGGATGGATGGATGGATGGATGGCTGGATGGATGGATGACGGATGGATGGATGGATGGATGGATGAATGGATGAATGGATGGATGGATGGATGGATGAATGGATGAATGGATGGATGAATGGATGGATGGATGGATGGATGGATGGATGGATGGACATCAGCTGTTTAATAAATGACCACTGCTTTGCAGCACATTAATCCAAACTTCATAACTCCAGTAAAATTATTGGACATTAAGAGAAAGAACATGTAGAAATTATTAAAGACGTGTTTGTAAGAGACATGAATGGGAATGGTCCACCTTATGTAAGGAGAAGCTCAGCATGAGGATTTTTCTGGGATGTAGGCTGTTTTTTTCTACATTACTTTACCGAATCATCTCTCTAACTCTGCCGATGTTATCGGGGCTCTGATTGTATTTCTGTTTATTTCAGCATTCCAGAGGAAGTGTTCAGCAGATTATTCTCTTTCAACATCCTCAACAGTGTCACTGCATATGTTAATCCTATAAATTAAATTAAATTAAATTAAAAATACTTTATTAATCCAAGAGGAAATTTGCAAAACAGATGAGAAAGTAAATCTGTCAGAGGTTTCCAGAGTTCAGTCAGAGTAAATAACTAATAATAGTTATTATGTTATTAGTTATTAACATAATGACTGATGATGTGATGGTTGTTTATCAGGATGATATGTTTATAATAAATGCTATTACTATTGTTGGTTTTATGCTTCCTGTTAGCTTGTTAAAAATGATTCATCACACATGAGCAGATCCCGGCTTCATGTCAGCCGCTGCAGCGCTCTGCTATCAGAACCGTTCCAGCTGCCCACGGGCTGATGAGAGAGCTCATCAACTGAATCATGGCGCTTCAACGGGCCGTGGCACAAACAGCATGTAGCATTTCCTCCTCTGCTTCTTAGCTGAAAATGTGTCCTTCATCACAAATCACATGCAGCTTAATATATTAGATGGTTTGAATGGAGAGTTGGAAAAAAGAAAGTAGTTGCACTAAGTTTTGGATATTTTTTTTATCTAACTCATAACATTTTTGATGGTCTGCATTCTGCCAGTGCTGAATTTGTGCTACTTCACTGTTTTACGTGCCCATGCATTTCCATGTTGATCCAGTTGAAACTCTGCAATCAGCAGACTTTATGTGAGCTCTATGGCAACTGTTTTGATGCAGAATACTGATGAGATCACCAGTTGGATCTAGATGTTGGAGAAGTCCCAGATGAAACCCCTTCATCCCCCTCTCCACCTCTGCAGTGTCTCTTAGAAATGGACAGACTTTAAAAGTCCTTTGATGACCATGTTTGTATCAGTCCAGGTCGGCTTTGGGCCTGTCCACATGTCAGGTGTCTGGCATCTAATAATCTAATAATAATAATATATATATATGTATATGCTGAAAGAAGGTGAGGAATATTTGCTCGAATTATCTCGTATTCTATTGGCTGGAGGAGATTTAACAGACAGCTCTTTCAGCAACCCAAGAGAGAGGAAGAAATATCCAGAGCAGAGAAAGTGTCTGAGTGTGAGGGAAAGAGACCAAGTCTGAGCACAGGAGGAGGAACAATATATTTGAAAGCGAGAGGGACTTTCTGAGTGTGAAATCAGAGTTTTGAGAGAGAGCAAGATGATATTTGAGCGTGTAAACCACAAATCTTGCTCTCAAAGCAAACAATTATGCCTTAAGTAAAACAGCTTTGTTATATGATAGTTGTCATTTATTTCTAAAGTAATCAACAAGCTTTACTTTGTGTTCAGGTTGAGAAGTCCCCAAGTGGCGTTGTAACTTGTTTAGCTTCATATTGTCAGATGCTAAATGGACTCTATTTTTAAAGCGCTTTTCTAGTCACATGTTAACCACTTCAAGCACGTTTACAACATGTCACATTCACCCATTCACACACACACACACACACACACACACACACACACACACACACACACAGCACTTCTACTGTTTTATAGTAAGTGCCTACTACAAGCACACATTCAATCCCCTGATACACACATCAGGAGGCAACCTGGGGTTCAGTTTCTTACCCAAAGACACTTCGGCATGGAGTGAGGGGAAGCCGGGAATCGATCCACCAACTTTTCAGTTGGTAGACGGCTGCCTCAGTGACTGCTACAGCCTGAGCTACGGCCACCCTGCTAATGTTTTGAGACATCGCTCTTCATTAAACAGCATTGACCATTAGCATTACTTTGCCATTTCCTAGTCAAGACTAGAGTAAGATATTCCTCATCCTATTTCCTTTCTGTTTTCAGTAGTTAAAATCTCTGTTGTTGATTCATTATCGTTTGCCCTTTGGTACTTTCACTAATTTGTCCATGTTTTGCTAGCAGAACAAAAACTATAAATTGGCCTACACTCCCAGTTAGGGAACCACTGTTTTTTCCAGATGTGGATGGGCTTGATTCATTAGTTGGAGAATAACATTCTGAAATGAAAACTAATGAAAACATGTTGATGTATTTGAATGCCAACTATATGTTTTTAAATTGTGATTTCTGGTGGACCAGGAATGTTTTATTTTGGAGTTTTTGTGTTAACAGAGCTGCAGCTTTGTCATGAGATGGAGAAGTGTGTTGTGTGTGTGTGTTGCAGAGCTGTTATAACAACACTCATCAACAGAATTTCTGGCTAAAAATCAGCTGCTGGTAAGGAAATATGAAGCCGTTAATCTGCCAACAGTGAGGAGACGCTCTGAATGTGTGCAGCTGCACCACCACCACCAATCCGCTCAGGCAGCATCAGATTATATCTGTAGAATTTCATAAATGATTTGAAAAAGCAGCTGTATAAATGAAAAGGATGGTTTACCACCCAGCAGGTCCCCAGCCTTCTTCAGCTGTACATGCTGAAACCTTTCAGCATCCTGAAGAGTTTTCTACAGATCAGTGGCTTCCATCTTCTCCTCTGTCCACGCTGTTATGCCAGCTGGGTATGTGACGATAGCCAGGATATACAAGTACAAAAGGTTGTTCACTCATTTGCAGTAATTAATAATTGTCATTCTGTGTCTAGTCTTCCTGTTTTTAGCCTGCAGAGCTTCTTATTATCACTGATGGTTACTTTTTAATGGCAGTAATCCTAAAATATAATAACTTACTTAGTACCCAGCACTGTTCTCCGCCCAGGTGCCTATTTAACTCTTTAACACTGAATATCATGTCTTATAAATCCAGTTTATTTATCATTTTATTGTAAATTTTTTGCTCCAAACGCAGATGTTTACACTCTGATACGTGTCTTCGGCCCCCTGGTGGACACCTTCTCCACTACAATAACTCAGACATATCACACAGTTATAACCACTAAATATATGAACATTATTTATTATTTTATTTATTTATTACATTTTGTTAAAGGACCAAAATGAAGACATGAGATTTATAAAAATAACAAATTTCTGCCTATTATTTTTGGGTTAGGCTTTAAAGGGCTAAAACCAACAGATTAGAGGAAATTCCTTCAATAAAACTTGGTTCTTTTAGTTCAACAGACTAATGATAACATGAAGTACCCAGTAAATTATTTATTTGTTTGATTAATAATTCACACAGAAATGCAAAAAGGTCTGTAAAAATGAAAAATAAACTCTAACATCATGTCCATTTCCCAGATATAACGACTAAAATGTTTCTCTTGTTTACTTCATTTTTCTTCTTGTTTCTCGCTGTTATATTTTAATGAGTAAAACTGAGTTATTTAGGAAGAATAAAACGTCTAAGCATCATCTCATGTGTCCTCAGTGATCTTTAGCTCCAAATCTGGTGTGAGGAAACCACTTCTCAGGAAAACGTGTTCTGGTCTCCATATTGACCTCATATCAGCATTAATCCACCTTTCACCAGTTTCAGTGTATACACAACATGTTCTAGACATAAAAATACAGTTTATCTGTTATAATGATGATGAAGATGAAAGATTTATATTAGTGTTAATGGTACCATGTTACTGCTCATCCCTGTGTTTAAAACCAACCAACCTGCTGCAACGTAACAGAGAAGTTGATGTTCTGACATTATTTTAGCTAAAACCACGTCTACACCAACTTCCTACTGCAATTAGAGTCATCGGTTTATCACAGTGAGATGAACCTAAACACATCATGTGAGGCATCACCTATAATTTACACCAGATCTGGGTATGCCATGGTCTTTTTGAATGGCTGCCAGTTTAGTCTGGGAGTTGTTGTCTGTCATAGTGATCGTAGCATACTGCAGTACTGATCCTTAAACCTGGCTTAGTATCAACATGTCTTTTATTGAATGTCAGAACTCCTCTGGTTGTGGGTAAAGCTGACTGGACGGAGGACAAGAAGCAGCGCAGCATCTCCACCTCATGCTTCTGGCTTTCATGACACTCCGCTTTTATGTAGTAGGGGCCAAATGTTGTTGATCATTTCTGAGCTATAACGTCGATTTTCAAATATTTATCCTGTTAAATGAGCAGAACTGAACTCACAGCTGCTTTACTGTACAAAAGCATGTTGGTGTTTTCTGCTAAGGGCTGCAGTGGGTTCTGATGTTGCTCATGGAGTTTAGCTGCCAATGAGAAGTTGTGAGAAGTAAATTCTCGTGACAGGCAGAACTCATGCTGGTGGCTGCTGGGAATTCACTTTCCTGCTCCTTAATGCTCATCTAGATGACTGTAAACCCTCTGGCAATATCTGAGGAGTTCTGATGAGTGTTTTGTCAGTTATTTTCTCAAGCTGAGATGCTGCAGCACAATGTGGTGGTCAGTCCAGTAACATGTTGTTAGACTAACACAAGTGTCAGGGATGGACCTCACGGAGACAGAAGAATGGTTAAAAGAACTTTATTTAGACCAGAAACAAAAGAACCATCTTATTGCGACAGGCAGCGGGAGGGCTGACTGGACATCCTTATACCAGGAGCTGGAGAGGTAGAGAAGGCAGGTCCATGCTGGGGTATATATTGTAGGGTGAGTGAATGGGAATCAGGTGTGGCTGGTTATGGGCTGTTCTCAGCCACACTGAGCACAGAAACCATTCACACACATTTTCCTGCAAAAAAAGTTGTAATTGTAATAAAAGAAGACGTGTTGCATATTCTCACATCATGCTGTCTTTAAACCATTCATAGATGCACGTTTTATAGCAGTATAATGATATGAGGTGGAAATAAATAACACAGGAAAATATTTATATATAAAACAAAACATACCGTTTCACAGAGCTGCATCAGTCTGATGGTCATTTCTTCCAGGTTTAGTTTTTCCTCATTGTTTTTATCATATGTTCTCATTCAAATATAGGAGTTATAAACACCAGCAGCTGCGTGTCAGTTCTGTGGTGGCAGTGAAAGACATTGTTTAAATATCATCTGGATTTTTTGGCACCAGATTATCTGCATGCTTGCAAAGACAGTTTCACATAACAGCAGCCATGATGTTTCCTGGTGATCTCCATGCCAGATTGTACGGGCTTGCTGCTGCTGCTGCTGGTCCAGATGCTCTGATCCTGTCTTTATGTGAGCTGATAAAAGGCAAACAACATTTTATCTGCAAATTATTAATCAGAAGAGTTTCTGCTTCCATTCACTGCCAAAAATAGGAGTGGAAACCAGGTTTGTACACGTAGTTTCAGAATGAAACAGAATAATTTTTTAGTAAAGAATGAATGTGCACACATCTGTCTGTGTGTGAACATAGTTTCATTTTTCAAACAAACAGTTTGATGCATCTGGACCCTGGAGAGGAGGAGAAGGAAGAGTTTCTTTTGCTGGAGATGTGACAGTCTGTCAGCATCAATAATGTTAAACCGCAGTGAACACGCATGTGCTCAGGGAGTCATTTGACATTGGAGCAGTGGATGCTGTGTTCATGAGCAGTGTGACATGAAGGGGAACAAATAGGAAGAGATGGCTCTTGTCTCCAAGCATCTTATAAAGATCTTTCTCTGCCTTCTGTCTCTCATCACCCACCGGGTGGCCCTCTTCATTATATTTATCACCTTCGGTTATAACCTATAACACCTTTGGAGCAAAAATGAGCCAAAATGTAATCAACACCAAAAAAGTTTCCACTCATCACTGATGACAGATGACACATTTATAACTTCAAAAATCTCTGGTTGGCCTAAAATAATATGAAAAAATATTTTATTAATCCAAAAAAAGTTCCTGCTGTACATTGTCTGCTGCAGGTTTCTGTGTTCCAGCAGACCTGAAGAAGCCTCTGACTGAACACACTTTGTTGTTTCCTCTCTGTGTTGTGTAGATCAGTGATACCCAACCCTGGTGCTCAAGGCCCACTATCCTGCAGGTCTTAGATGTCTAAGACCTGCAGGATAGTAGGCCTTGAGGACCAGGGTTGGGTATCACTGGTGTGGAGGATGTGAAGAATTGTCCATCATGCAGCATTCTTCTCTGGACAATCAGCTCAGGGAGCTCCAGATCTATCCCCAGAACAGAACCAGAACTTCTGGACCAGTTTGTTCTGTTGCCCCAACAGATGCTGCAAAGCAGACTGAATTCTCCACCACAGACTGATAGAAGATATTAAAGATCTTGGCGCAAACATCACAGGATCTCAGCTTCCTCCAGAAATAGTCAGCTCCGTGCTTTCTTCTAAATGACTAACTTGTATATTAACAACTAGCTGGACAACAGACTAGTCTGGAAATGCAACACAGAAGTATCTAGAACAGGGATCCTTAGTCTTGGTCCTTGAGGGCCGGTGTCCTACAGGTTTTTGAAGTTTTCCCTGGTGCAACACACCTGATTCAGACTTGTGCAGAACATGATGTTAAGCTCAAGGAAAACTTCTAGATGCTCCTGTGTTGCACTTCCAGTCCAGTTTGTTGTCCAGCTGAATTCCAAAGTACTTGAATTTCTCCCCCACCTCCACCTCTTCTCTCAGGATGTAAACAGTACTTTGTTTACTACTGTCCCTCCTGAAGTCAACAATAATGCTATTTGTTTAATTTGTTTTTAAGATGAGGTGATTGTTTCTTCTCCATCTCACCAACTGACTGACCATTTCTCTATACTTCTTGTCCATCACTGATACACCCTACAACTGCAGTGTAATCTGAGAATTTCTGCAGCTGACTGGACAGTTCATGGAAAGTCTAAGGTGTGCAGTGTGAAGAGAAATGGTGAGAGTACAGTCCCTTGAGGTGCTCCAGTGCTGACAACCTTTCAGTCTCATTAACTGTGGTCTGTTTGTTAGGTAGACATACATCCAGGTGGTGGTGGAGGTATCCACCTGGAATTTAAGGAACTTCTCACATAACAGAGCAGCTGAATTGTGTTAAAACCACTTGAGAAATCAAAGAACATGATTATCAATGTGCTCTCGGATTTGTCCAGATGACAGTGGGCTTTCTGAGGCAGGTAGATGGTGGCGTCTTCAACCCCAAGAACATTATAGTCAGCAAACTGTACTGGGTCCTGAAAGGTGTACCCTTGCTTACTGAGGTGAGATGTTAGGACAGCTGGTCTATAATTATTTGGTTCATATGTCTGAGTTTTTTGGGTACTGCAACAAAGTAGGATGTTGACAACACAGGAACTCTTTTCTGACCCCAGCGGCTGTTGACAAGGTTCTGTAGAATCTGACATAGTTGGTCTGAGCAGGTTTTCAGAACCCTGGGGATGGACCTGCAGCCTTGTTCCGGTTCAGGCTCTCCAGCTGTTTCTTCACCTGGCTGCAGGAGACAGACAAGCTAGAAATGGAGGCAGAGGACATCTCAGAATGTTCAGGTGTGGAGGGACATGAGGCTGTGTTAAGGTCCATGACTGAGCTGCAGGGTGACAGATTGGAGGTGGGACAGGAAAGGCATGGGCTCATGGAGGGGGTGTGGTCTGTTGGCAGGGGGTGAACTGAATCTAATGAGGAACATGTTCAGCTCATTAGCTCTGTCCAGAATTATAATTATTTTACAGACATCTGTTGTTTTTTAAACTTAAAAAAAAACTGAAGCAGTGTGTAGCTGGTGAGAAATAAAGATGAAAAATTCTTCATTATTTATTCACCTGAGGCTCGCTCATTGATCCAGAAACAATAATTGGTATAAAAGTGTGTTTTTGCTTGAACTTTCTTACACCAGTCATTTAAGACTGTAAAGTCTGGATATTGTTGTATTTTTCAAGGACCAAAGTTAGTGGGAAGGTTTTATCTCTGGAAGTATCTACTGTGGGTGCAGCATGTTCCACTTTAAGGGGAAGCAAAAATGTATGCTTGTTGTGTTTTATTGATGAAACTGACCTGTTCTGGCTTTAGAAGTCTAAATCTGTCCTTTCATATTGGACATGATAACCACAGTTCAAGGTGTGTTAACGTCGCTGGAGCCAGAGCTGACATGAAAAGACAACATTAAAAACAAGACTGAGTCATTCATGCTGAAAACACAGAAATCTGGTTATTTTTTGCCCTGTTCTCCAGCTCCCTGCAGTGAATCATTGTCAGTTTCCCTCTACTTTTATCTGCAGATCCTTGTCATTGTAAGCCTGGTAACAAATAAATATTTACAAATGAGTTATTCTATGACCTGCGTATGTAGCTGAAGCTTTTCCAACTTGAGACAGAAGCTGTTGACTGTACACACATTTACTGTTTACTGAATTATTTTCAGATAAACACAACTTCATTTGCCTTTAAATTCAGCTGTTTTTAGTCAGAACATGTACTTGCCTGCATGCGGGAAACACAGCAGATTTTTTGGAGAAACCAGCATGAAGCTGTGCTGTTAGACCAAAGCTGGTATCTAAGTTCTCACCAGTTCCTCTGCAGTCCATCCTCGGGATTTTTAAAATGACTGATGATGTTTGTGAATTTGTTATGTTAAATTTATGAGGGACTTCTAAACATGAAGGTTGTATATTTGAAAAGGTAAAAAACTGCCTGATCTGAACCTACAAGGTAGATGAAAAGCAGTCACCCTCCGTGATGTCTGACCAGTAAACTGTTCTGTTTCTCTGCAGTGCTGCTGGGGGGGCTGCTGACATGGGCCCAAACAGAGATGAAGAGGGTTGTTGGAGACAACACCACGCTGCCCTGCCACCATCGGTTGTGGGTGGGGGATGACCCCACTCTGGATATTGAATGGCTGCTGCTGAAGCCAACCAGCAGAAAGAGAGTAGTGAGTGTCTTCATGTTCCACGAGTTAATGTCAGCATGGATTAACCTGATATTACTAATGTTTTACAGCCCTGGGTAAAAATGGCCAACATCAGCACTGCTGAGGGAGAGATGGACATTCAGCCATTTCATTTAAATAAGAACATGAATCACAGATTTGACACAAAATTATTTAACACTGGCTTTGGAAACAACAACAACAATTTTTTTTCTATCAAAATGAGGAAAATAATAGTGGAATCAACTGTAACAGGTGTAAATATGGAAATAAGTCCTGCAGAGTTTAATGACTGACAGGAAATAATGGAAAAGCTATAAAACTGACGCTGGTTGTTGGAGCAAGAACAAACAACATGGGAAGGTTGTAAAAGGGAAACATACAGGTGGACCGAGGACGACAACAAAGTATCAGGACAAAAAAATAGAAAATAATGATGAAAAGAAATGACAACCGAACAGACAGAAACCGGAGGTACACAACAGGAAGAAAGCAGCATCCTCATAGATTCTTTATTTCATCTAAATTGTAATGAATCACTTAATAATCTTTTACAAAGAAAAATAAATGGACATGTAGACTGATGAGATCTGATCATCATTGATCTGAACTCTGAGCTGTGAGGTCGTCCTCAGACAGCTGATCGATCAATGACATCACAGAGTGACTTCTGATCAGATTCCATTTCCCAAAAGAGATCCTGTTAGATTTCTGCTATGATATGGATGTGTGGTGCAAAATTACATGAACCACTATTCCAGTAAAAATCCTAGTGGGGTTTTGGTCATGTACTTGAGATAGGAGACAGGTCAGATATTCCCTGACTATTACTGAGCTCTGACCAAAATCCATTTATTTCTCTCGGACAATTCAACACAAAACTGAAATCAGACAGGAATGCTGCAGTGATGCTGGGAATAATGCTGCAGTGATGCTGGGAATGTGAGTTACGTCAAATAGGGTCATCTTCATACAGAACATTTCAAACCAACTTTTTAACTTCAACCAGCAGGTCAGCTAAGTGGTTAAAAGCGTTTTCTTTCATTTGAGGCTGCTCGGCAAGATAAAGCCCTACCTGCCTAAGCAAGACCTAGAAAAAGTCACCTGCTCATCATGTCCCGGTTAGATTACTGTAACTCCCTGTATTATGGCCTTGATCAGTCGTTTGCACCAATGCAGCTCGCTGAAAACGCAGCTGCTGGGTTGCTTACAGGGAGGAGGCGACGTGATCACATCACCCCTGTGCTTGCTACTTTGCACTGGCTTCTTGTTGGTTTTAGGACCCAGTACAAAATTTTATGACTTCTTTATAAAGTCCTAAATGGTTTTGCTCCCTTGTATTTGTCAGATCTGCTTCACCAGCAGGCTCCACCCAGGGCTCTGGGGTCTTCTAAACAGCTCCTTCTGAAGGCCTTTCTCCTAGGCTCAAATCCAGGGATGACAGAGCTTTTTTGCTGTTCTAAAGTTGTGGAACAGTTTTCACATTAGAGCTGCCCAGTCGATTGATGAACGAGGAACCAGGTTCCAGTGAAGCTGAAGAGAAGACTGTGTATGATAGGATAGAAGTGATAATTAGTGATGAATAACCAATCTGACTGGACAAGCAGATGACGCTGGAACTTTGTTTCTGGCCCAGTGAAACACAGAAAGAAGAGTGTGTGTGAAGAAAGCAGAAGATTTCCCTGGTCCGGGTTGATGTTAAAGGACCAGGACCTCTACAGGAGATGTTCATGGGGAATCTGACATGTAGGGACACTTTTCTCCATCCATCAATCAGAAGGAGGTTTGGTGATGCTGAGCTTAACTCAATGACATAGACAAACAACAGTGCACATCTCAATCTGAGACTAAAGTAAAACAGTTTACACGATAACAATGGGATTTCTTCATGAGTCCATTTTTTTTCCTATTGAGCTGAAAAAAAGCAAAAGATTTTTGTTAAATAAACTACACTGCTAAAAAAAACCTGTCCATCTCACTGCCCCGTCCCCTTGCCTTGTTATCACAGGGAGCAGGGATTTTAGCTGCTCTGCTCCCAAACTCTGGAATTCCCTTTTTCCTATCTCCGTAATGTTGACTCCCTTCCTCTCTTGCCTTGACCTTTAACCCTTCTTCAGTTCATCTCTCTGACTGCTGTATTTCTACTGCTTTTTAACTGTTTTATTTTGTATTGCACTCAAATTGCTTTATTTTACTTTTGTATATACTTGGATTTGTTGATATGGAGAACATCTGTCGTCTAATCAGGAGCATGCCCAGTTGTAGGGAGTTCATACAGGCACATGGAGGTCACAACTTCTACTCAACCTCATTTTAAATTATCTAGAGGGATTTCCACAGAAGTTAAGTCAGCCTGTGATCTGATTTTTCCACTTTTATTTTGAGTATGATCTTAAACAACCTTTAAACAACACAGATCTTATTCCTCAAAATTGATGATGCGTTTCAAAGGTAGGGTAGGCGATGTTTTCCAGGATCATTTTTTACTGTATTGCTTAAAATCTCTCCTTCACACCCCGATTGCAGCCAGTTAATTTAATGCTGTAACATAAAGATTTAAAAAAAATGTCACCTGTAGAACGCACAGAACTGAAAAAACAGCATCCAATTATTTTAACTGGCCTGTTTTGAAAGATTGGTTAGTGATATCTCTATCAAACTCCCCCTCTTCATGCACGAATTGTGCCCTTTTAGAGGCTTGGAGCACTTAGAGGCAATGACCGCCAGGCTAGCTTACTACATCAAATACGGTATACGCTTAAGTATGAGGGACATTATGGCAGAAAAGGTTCCTATATCGAGTCAGAAAAGAAAATCTGCTTTTGGGAAGGCCACTTCCAAGAAAAAAGCTGAAGGGGAGCGGAGCAAGAGCAGAGTGTTTGTGCACTGATGCTGCGTAGCGCTCGTGAACCCTCAGGAACAAGCATTGTGCATTTCTTTTTAATTGTGTTTTTTCAAAATGTAGCTTGCTCGAACCGCTTTTCCAGGATAAATTATCATTTAAGAATAAAAACTTTTTAAAGACTTTCTAAATTCTCCAGAGACTCAACACAGGAATCCTCAATCAAATGAAACAACAACAACAACAAAAACATATCTGAGTTTTTTTTACATAAATAATAATGAGGAAGTACTATATTTATTTCAGATGCTTCCAATTGAGATAAATGAAAAAAACTTTAATGAGGAGGATTAAAAGGTTAAAATTAGGTAAAGGGGTGTGACAGTCCTAGGCTTGTCAGCTTGGGGCCTGGTATGTAAATAGGACTGTGCCAGTGCTTGCAGGTGATTCGCTGCTGGTCCTGTGCCTTTGGATCCACCCTCCTTCTCCAGGATTTGATGCTGTCTACTTCGACTTCCCTGTGGCCAGCCAATCAGGAAGACCCCTCCGCTTTATATGCTCCTGATCACCTTCAATCCGGGCAGCTGTGTCAGACTGGTGCACAGTTTACCATTGTGGACAATTGTTTGAGCATGATTACAGCTCTGTTTCCAAAAGAGGATTGGTTTTTGCTGTCTTGGAGCTTGTGCATTGTTGAAGTGTAGATCCTTGTCTTTGTAAGCGTTTATTTGCTCATTTGCTGGTGATCTACTGATCTGTGTTTCTTTTATTTGTTATTGATAACTGCCATTGTGGGCTTTATACTCCTGTCACAGGACACCTTATGTTCAGTATTATTTTTGTTTGTGTTTAGTTTAATTAGCAGCGGATATTTTGCCTTTTGTTCTGAAAATTATTCATTATTGCACACATTTGTAAAATTGGGTTTTATTTTACATATCCAACTCTGCATCGTTGCAGGCAAAATATAGAGTTGCCACCCCTTTTTCCCCTAGACTTCACAGGGTTGTAACAAGGGGTCGTCACACTCTCATGCTTAAATGGTCTGTATTTATATAGCTTTACTGTACCTGGAATGATACCCAAAGCACTTTACATTATACATCACATTCACACACTGATGGTGGAAGCTGCCATATAAGGCGCTAACCACGACTCATCGGGAGCGATTTGGGGTTCGGTGTCTTGCTCAGGGACACATCGACACAAGCTCGACAGGCCAACGATCGAACCGGCAACCCTCAGGCTACAAGACGACCGCTCTACCCACTGAGCCACACCGCCCCTCTATAAAGGACTAATATAGAGCAGCTCAAGCAAGAATCCTTTATTGCTGGTGTAAATCCAGCAATAAAGCCAAGTGGAAAGACACTGAGTTGATTAAAGGCTTAATGGAAATTGGCAATAAATGGATTAATCTACTTCTTAAAATTTGGTCAAATATTGGTACAAAAGGAGAGCAACTTATAGATAAAAAGATCTTTCGATGGTGATCACACAACGCTGATTTCATCTCAAACAGGATGGATGCAAGCTTTAAGAACTGGGCTAAAAAGAGTCTTTCTGCCAACTGCACTTTTTATGATGAAGGGATAAAAAATAAATAAACTGCTTAGGCCATAACTTTTTTTTTTTTAATTCTTGCAGGTGCATAATTATATACAGTATTTGGCATTGTCAAAGAAGGTTGGTTGAACTTGATAAACTGCTGGATGTTTTTATCACTGCCTTTCAGGGGGATTCCGGGTCCAAAATAATTTCAAGATTATACAAATAAAATAGTAAATTAATTTCATATAAGGCAGAAATGGGAGCCAAAATATAACAGCTATTTTTCAAATGAATTGTGGATAAAGTATTGTGAATCCCAGTGGAAAATTACCAATTCAAACTCCTGGAGAGCATTTGGCTGGAAGAAGACCTGTAGGTTCTTCACTACTCCAATTCAAAAATCATATATTTCAGTTCCTCCAGCTGGTAGAGAAATTGCGGCTCATGGGAAGCAAATCATTTTCATGTATTTTGGACCTGTCCAAAATACAATCTTTTTGGTCACTTGTTTATGCAGAATTATCTAATAAATTGCTGTTAAAATGGGAGCTGGGAGGACCAGCATTTCTACACTCAGCCTCTGCAAGTAATAAAGACAGAAATTTGCTTAGGATGTTGAACATCGCATCAAGGAAAGCAGTTATGAAGAAATGGCTAAAACCAGAAGCCCCATGTTACGAAGGACCTCACGGAGACAGGACTGGATTAACAGGTTTTATTACTCACAGGGTAATTTGCTTCAGAATGAGTCTTACGATCTCCGAGTTCATACAAAGTCCAAGTTGTCAGCTTGGCCAGTCGGGACTGGGACGGGGAAGAGGAAGAATTCTGCATGCATGACCGAGGAACGACGGAGACTGGCAGGAGAACTGGAGCTTATAAGTCCTGGAGCCGGGATTACTTGCAGGTGTGTTTCATTAGTATTCTGGAGAGGGAGAGCGGCGGTGATTGACAGGAGCAGGTGTGTTAGTAGCAGAGTCTGGTGCAACGGTGACAGTACCCCCCACCTCCCCAGAGCCCAGATGCGCTCACTGTGCTTAAACCACTCGTCCACTGTAGGCACATTAGAAGATTCTCCATTCCAAGGGAAGAGAGGTGGCTGTCGACAGAGAGGTGGCTGTCGACCTAAGACACACTCGAACGGTGTGAGTCCTGTAGCCGCCTGACGGAGCGAGTTTTGGGTGTATTCGGCCCAGGGCAGAAACTCGCTCCAGGGGGTGGGATGTGAGTGACAAAATGTCCAGAAGAACCTACTCACTTCCTGTATCTTCCTTTCTGTTTGGCCGTTGGTCTGAGGGTGGTATCCCAATGAGAGGCTGATAGAGACCCCCAGTAAACGAAGGAAGGCATGCCAGAAACGAGAGATGAATTGGAGGCCCCGATCGGAGACGATGTCCTCTGGTAGTCCGAAGTTCTGGAATACCTGTTCGAACATAGCTCTGGCGGTGTCTGCTGCGGTAGGGATACTAGCAAAGGGTATGAGTTTACAGGCTTTAGAAAATCTGTCCACCATTACAAGTATACAGGTATTACCTCAGGAAGCAGGAAGATCTGTTATGAAATCCACACCCAAATGGGACCAGGGTCGTTGTGGAACAGGCAGCGGCTGTAGTTTGCCCACTGGCAGATGTCGAGGACTTTTGGTTTGCACGCAGGTGGCGCATGCAGCCACGAATTGCCGTATTTGTGAGGACATGCCAGGCCACCAGTAACGAGGTTGTAGTAGTCCCAGAGTGGCTTGGAGCCCCGGATGACCCGTGCCTGGAGAAGCATGTGCAGTATCCACAAGTTGTTGCCGAAATTCGTGTGGAACGTATATATGACCTGCTGGAGTCTCTGGAGGTGCAGGTCTCTCCTCCAGTGTGTCCTGGATGCGTTTGTCCAGGGCCCATTGAATGGCCCCAACCATCACCTGTGTGGGCAGTATGGGCGGAGGCTCCTCAGACATCTCCTCCTTATCATGGACCTGGGACAGGGCATCTGCCCGACAGTTCTTGGACCCTGGAATATAGTTAATAGTGAAATTAAATCTAGTGAAAAAGAGGGCCCACCTGGCTTGACGAGGATTTAGCCGTCGGGCTTCCCGGATGTAGCGCAGGTTCTTATGATCGGTGAGGACCACAAACAGCTCCCTCCAGCCAATGTCTCCATTCTTCCAAGGTGAGTTTGATGGCGAGTAACTCTCGATTCCCGATGTCGTAATTCTGTTCTGCAGGGCTAAGCCGTTTGGAAAATAACGCGCAGGGATGAAGGCGGGGCGGATGTCCAACCCGTTGTGACAGCACGGCTCCGACCCCAGTTGTGGATGCGTCCACCTCGACAACAAAGGGCTGAGAGGGATCTGGATGGCGTAATACTGGAGTGTTGTTGAAAGCATTTTGTAGTTTGTGCCAGGCTGTCTCTGCTTCAGACGTCCAGTTGAGGCTCCGAGGTTTATTCTTCAGCAAGGCTGTAAGCAGAGCAGTGAGTGAGGTTAAGTTCCGTATGAACGTCTGTAGAAGTTGGCGAACCCCAGGAAACGTTGGAGAGCTTTTACTGTGGTGGGTGTTGGCCACTCCAGGATGGATTGCACTCTCTTTTGATTTATTTGGACTCCCTGTGGTCCCACCAAGTAACCAAGGAATTCCACCTCTGATTGGTGGAAAGCACATTTTTCTGCTTTTAAGAACAGGCGGTGTGTGCGGAGGCTGTCCAAAACCTGACGCACATAGCAAACATGGGACTGAAGATCTGGGGAGTAGATCAGAATGTCATCAAGGTATACTATCAGAAATCGATCGATCATGTCATGGAAAATATCATTCATAAACCCCTGGAATACTGACGGAGGTATTCATAATGTCCGGTTGGTGTAACAAACGCAGTCTTCCACTCATCTCCTCCTCCTTCTCCATGGCTGTGGTTTCTGGGATGGATAGAGGGTAGATTTTACCTGCAGGGAGTTTTCCCTCAGGCAGGAGATCTATGGTGCAGTCAGAGGGCCGATGTGGTGGCAACTGGGCAGCTTTAGAGGGACAGAACACATCTTGGAAAGAGGAATATTCAGAGGGAATATTATCAGTGGAGCCTATGTCAGGACTTTCTATTGAGGTTGATCCGAGATGAACTTTTAAGTCAGGATTGGGACGTGGTATACAGGGAAAACGTGTTGGGTAACAGGCTGAGCCCCAAAGTAATACATCTCCTGTTTTCCATGAAATTAACGGGTCATGTTGTTCCAGCCAAGGTTGCCCCAGTATGACGTCAACAGTGGCTCCGTCTAGTACCAGGAATGACATGTGTTCACGGTGTAATCCACCTACTTGAACTGCAAGGGATGGAGTCTGAAGAAGAATGCTGTGTGGGGTGAGTCTCTTCCCGATTATGGACTGGATATTATATGGCTTAGGACAGCGGTGACATTGTACCTGTAGCCGGTGTTTTAGTGACCCGGAAATGAAGTTGCCTTTGGAGCCTGAGTCAAGGAGAGCTGTGACTGTCAAAGATTCCATAGGAGAAGTTATAATTACAGGTATAGTGAGTGATTTGGTGGGAATTGAGGCCCTGCATGCCAAACTCACCCGGGATCTTGGAGGTTTGATCAGACATGTATCCAAACGGTGGCCCGCCTGACCGCAGTAAAGGCAAAGTCCGTTGGTGAGACGCCGTCTGTGCTCTGTAGGGGTCAGATGGACCGTGTACATCTGGATGGGTTCTGCTTTGTGCACCTCGGCTGCGATGGCTGAGGGTTGCTTGTCTTGTAGACAGCAGTCACGTCGATGTGCTACACCACATATGTCAAACTGGTCCAGCAAAGGGCCGTGTGGCTGCAGGTTTTTGTTCCAACCAAGCAGCAGCACACCAGATTTGACTGATTCAATCAACTGATCTCAGTCTTCAGACAGCTGATTGGTCAAACTGTGTGCTCTTGGCTGGCTGGAACAAAAACCTGCAGCCACACGGCCCTTTGCTGGACCAGTTTGACATGCCTGTGCTACACGGATGGCCAGCTGGATAAACTTTTTTAGACCCAGATTGTCATCAAAGGCTGAAAGTTGAAGGCGGAGTGCTGGTTCCAGACTCATCCTGAAATGGGTTATCAGGGCTGCCTCGTTCCATCCACTGGCTGCCACTAGAGTGCGAAAGCTGAGTGTGTGTTCGGTGATGGAATTACTTCCCTGTCTCAGCCAGAACAGCCTGGATGGTGGAATCGCCGGGGGGGATGCCAAATACCTCCTTGAAGTGGCGTTTGAACTGGGGATAGGATTGTGTCACGGCACTGTCCTGTTGCCAAAGCGCATCCACCCACTGGAGAGCCGGTCCTGTAAGTAAGGAAATAATATAAGAGATCTTCGAGCGGTCTGTGGGATACTTGCTCGGATTCATTTCGAGGTGAAGAGAACACTGAAGAAGGAAGCCACTGCAGAGTATTCTGGAGAGGGAGAGTGGCGGTGATTGACAGGAGCAGGTGTGTTCGTAGCAGAGTCTGGTGCAATGGTGACACCCCAACTATAGAAGAGTGGTTTAAGATAGTGGTTTTGTGATGGAAAGAATAACCTTTTCTTCACTGCTGCAAGAAGCAAAATTCAAAAGACTTTGGGAGAATTTGTAAATGTATATAAAACCAAGATATCCTTCCCATATTTAAAAATAATTAGTAAATGTTACTTTGTACATATATTATTTTTTTCTTTTTGTATTTGCTTTGGGTGTTTTTTGTGGTCCTTTGTGTTACTTGGATTGATTTATAGGTATATAAGGTATATAAAGATGGCATTTGCTATATATGAATAAAAGCAGAATCTCCCTGTTGGAAATAACGAGACTGAAGCTGTTGTATAAATCAGTAATGTGATTCTCAATAAAGAAAATAAAACTTAAAGCTTCACACTCAACAGCAGGAAACTGGAATTATACATTTAATCATTTAACTTTCCATCAAAAAGATGATGGAATAATGATAAACAACAATAAATTAATGTATATCTTATCCTCTAAAGCAGGGTTACTCAATTCGGTCCTACGAGGGCCGCAATCCAGCAGGTTTTCCATGTATCCCCGCACTGACACACCTGAGTCAAATTAATGAGTCATTGTGTAGAACCTGATTGGCTGTTAGAGCCACCTAATTTGACTCAGGTGTGTTGGTGCAGGGATACATGGAAAACCTGCTGGATTGCGGCCCTCGTAGGACCGAATTGAGTAGCCCTGCTCTAAAGGCTAGCTGCTTCTTGTCGCCCCCGTGTCACCAGTCTGCCCACCCACCACTCTAACTTCTGCCACCAGGTGATAACCTACTTTGCTGGCCGGGTTTTTGACCCCAGTGAAGCCGACCGTGGGCGAGTAGCTTTCGCCGGAGAGTTCTTAAAAGGCGACGCCTCCCTGTTGATCAAAGACTTGTCACTGACTGATGCAGGAGAGTACAGCTGCAAAGTCAAGACGGGTTCTCAGTACCACTGGAGCACCATCAGTCTCATAGTTCTGGGTGAGTGGCCGAGAAAACCTCATTCGCTTTAATATGTTAACACCACCTTTAAAACAGGCTTCTTTTTTTTTTATTTTTTAAAGCAGCTAGTTTAATCCTGTCTCATCCTCACAGATCTTATCCTACAGGACTAAGGTGCCAGCTCTTGAGCTCTTGATTAGTCTCTTCTGGTTTTTTCCACAAGTGGTTGCTAACAGCATCACAGCCTCCACTTCAGAAATTATGGTCAGTTTCTGTAATGAGAAAAATAAAAGGTATCTATTCCGTTCTCATGACTTTGTGTCTGAGCAAGTCTTGACAGATAGCTAACAAAACTCCAGCAAGCCAAGTTCTAGGGGAGATTTGGCTTAACTGATAGTCGATTTTGTAAAACTGAAAATATACAGTACAATACCAAGGACATCAACATTTTGTATAAATGGGCATAGATTTCTTTTACTCAACAAACAATGAAATATGTAAATATTTATGCACTCAACATAAAATCAAACACATTTTACACGGCCAGGTTTCTACTTTGTACATGAATTCACATGTATTGAACACAACTGAGGCTCAATATTACAAATAATTATTGTAAGCAATATATGATTTACACCTCAATGTGCACAAAAAGAGCTTTAATAAATGAATGGTTTGTGCAGTACTTACTACGATGTTACGACCCCTTTTAGAACCAGGGGTGATAGGGTCGTCAACAAAACAAATAGGACAAAATATAAGATATTAACAATTATTTATTTACAAAACAAAAACGGGTTCAACATAAATCAGGGCATCTAAGGCCATCAACTACAACAAAAGAAACTTAATTAACTCAGGGTGTCCTCAATCGAGGTAAACAATAAGTCAAACAATAAACACTAACTCAAGAAGTTCCCTATAAACCAAAATATCGCTCTTACAACTATTCAAAATGGAGCTATGTACTTAAACCAAATCTAACATACAGTTTACTCAACAAAAGATGTCTGCTAAACCAAAATACACAAACTAAAGAGAGAACGAGCGCAGAATCACAATTAAACCAACCACTCAGGTGTCTTCAACTAAAGGGAAGAATAATGCTCTTACAAACCGCTATGGGTAAATCAACCAGCCACTACAAATGCAAGTCCCAAACTGGCGAGCTGTGGGCCTGAGGAACACAGCTGCCCTGATCACCGTCACCGCCTCCCTTTTAAGGACCGGTACTCCCGTTGGTTGGTCGCCGAGGAGGAAGCAGTGTGGTGGAGTTGTCCTGTAAGGTGGATGGGGTGGGTCTCCCCTGAGCAGGTGGAACCGAAGGCAGCCAATCACCGTACAGGAGGGAAAGGAGGAGGTCTTGCAGGCCGGGAGAAGGGTTGCAGGATATGTAGCAGTCATTCTCATACACGTCCAGGCCAGAGGCCAGGGGACGTGACATACGATCAGAAGTAAAATAACAATTTACTTTCACAAAACAGACCATTTCTCAAACATTTGAACAATATTTTCATGTCTGCTTACGGAGGAATGAATGCCAAGTAAAGCCAGATGTCAGCAGGTGTTAATGGATTCTTCACTGCTGTTCTTGACAGGTCAAGGGCTCATGAGTGTACTGGAAGTGTTTGTTACGCCTGATTGACTGCACTCACTCTGCCTTGTGTTAAGACTGAGGAAGTTACAGAAAGATCAAACCATTCTCATCAGTACTTCTGTATTGCTTCATGTCAGAGAAGCACAAAGTGTTGTTAGACATTGATGCAAGTGGCTGTTTTGTTGACAAAAAATGTTGACAAAAGCATCATTCTGGCATGTTTCCCTGTAAATAAATCAACAAGTCCTAATCAGGAAAATGTGTTTGCAGAATATAACAGGGCCGAGATTTACCTTCTGAGTTAGAAACTTGTTTTAGAAGCTTGTGGTTTTTCCCCACTCTCTCTTTGATTCCAGTTTTAGCTGCAGTTTGGCTAGGTTTAGGCATCAGAGCTACATCTTTAGGTTTAAGAAAGGATCATAATTTGGTTTAAAATGTACAGCAGTAAAGTATGGTATTATTATAGTTAGAATGGGATAAAAACTGAAAATAATATGTGCGTTGGTTCCCTGTCCACAGTAAAGCCATCCAGACCACGTTGCTGGATGGAGGGAAACCTCTCAGAGGGTGGTGATGTTAAGATGAGCTGCAAGTCCGCTGATGGGTCTGAACCCATCCTCTACAGATGGGAGAGGGTAGTGGAAAATGGCAGGTATGCTAGCAGGCTACCTCTACTGGCTCATATAGGTAAGTATGCTGTTGTACTGGGTGTTTATCAGGGGGTAGATGCCCTCCTGTCCACATTGTGAACTGTTACTTGGTAAGACACTGACGCTATACAAGCACCAGCAATATGTGGGAGTTAAAGCTCTCAGTTTGAAATCACAGGTAGATCTGAAAATCACCGATAGAGATATATATTCTACACTCGTCAGATGATTGGTTGTTGCAATTATCTCTCAAGGTTTCCAAGAACTTAGATTGCTAGTCCCCTCCATGTTCATCTCATCACAGTGTATTGGAGGGATATATGTCCCACCTGCTTAACACATCATTATTACCTACGAAGTTATGTTTAAACACCATAGCCTGCACTGATTGAACAGTTAAGCACTCTGTTGTCAGACCATGATCTTACTGAAGATAACTGCTGACAAGCTAAAAACAAACAATGAATGATGGAGAATCTGCTTTATATCACTATGTTTAACCAGATTATCAGGCCAGGCTGACCAGAAGCTTTTACTGAACTCAGAGTGTTTATGTCTAATAGGTAAGCCCAAGAGGAAACATCAAAAGGAGGAGCAGGGTAAGGTCAGGACCAATCAGAGCCCAGCAATCTTTCTCTGAAGATTGTTACTCATCAAAGTGGCCTCAAACTTTGTCTACTGCTGCAACTGTTACATGGACACATTTATTAATTTCAGTATTTATTTATTTTGAATGAATTGGCATCCCACACCTTTCAAAGAGAGATTATACTTCAAAATTAAAGCTAAACAAAGATCATACAGATGAGGCTCCAGCACATCAGCTGAAGATGCAAAGGTAGTCTTGATGAACCAATAGTTCATGATGCCATCATAGCTACCACAAGCTCCCATTTCCATTACAGTCAAATGCTTGATCTTTATTTCTTTTAAATGCTTTTTATTTAGCCATGAAGGCCCCATTTAGATTTAAGATCTGAGTCCTGGTCAAGACAGCAGCTCAAACAGTTTCACATTATAAATCTGGTCAGTCTAGAATCACAGCAAGCACCTGTTTCCTATCTCTTTATACCTCAGACTGGAAAAAACCAGAAACTGTGACCCTGAGGAATCTGACCAAAGACAACAGTGGAGTGTACAGATGTACAACCAGCAATGATGTTGGAGAAGAGACCTGCACCCTGGATGTTAAGATACGCTGTGAGTGGACCATAACTGGACCATAAGTTTGCTCATCTGAAACTTCTAATTCAGAAGAAAATGCTGTTTTCTCAAACAACACTTTAAACTCTACACACACATATTACCAATAATTCTTCATTTAAATAAATCAGAATGATTGTGTGTCATTTACCCTGCATGTTTTCCAATGTCAGCTGGGACACCATCCAGGATACAGCTGGTAAAGATAATGTATGGATGGATGTATGTATGTATGTATGGATGTATGGATGTATGTATGGATGTATGGATGTATGTATGGATGTATGGATGTATGTATGGATGTATGGATGTATGTATGGATGTATGGATGTATGTATGGATGTATGGATGTATGGATGTATGTATGTATGTATGGATGGATGGATGGATGGATGGATGGATTGATGGATTGATGGATTGATGGATGGATTGAGCTGCATGTTTGCATCAGTACAGATGATGAGGTAGCTCCACACCACCACACTTCATGTTGGATTTACTGGTACAGAAGATATAAACTGGTCTCCAGACTTCTGAGTTCAAATAACCCTTTCTCATGCTGCTGCTGTGACTTCTATGTTTTTGGTGTGTAGATGTGAGGGGAATGAGTGTGGTAGCTGGTGCAGTTGTCGCTGTGTCCTCCGGTGTCCTTCTCATCATCCTCACTATCTGGATGGTCATCCGCAAAAAGGAGATAGAGAAATATGAAGAAGAAGAAACTCCAAACGAAATCAGGTAGATAAGAAAAGCTGCTACAAGCACTTCCCATCTGAACTCTTCAAATCTCAGAAACATTGGTTCTTATTAGTCGGAGTTTAGTTTCTGAGCTTTGCATCATTTCGTCAAATTATGTGTTTGTTTTAAGCTACGGGACTCAAGTTGCATTTGCACAAGTTATGATGCTCTAAAAATATGAAGAAAAGCAGAATATTGTAAATCTGATGGCAGCAACATGTCTGTATAAAGTAGTTCCAGGGGGATGTTTAGCTTTGTGTAGCATCCCCTCTCCTGTCTGTAAACATCTGGGAAGTGAGGAGACCAGTTGCTGGAGTTTTAGGAGAGGAATGTTGTCCCTTTCTGGTCTGATGCAGGATT
This sequence comes from Melanotaenia boesemani, assembly GCF_017639745.1. NCBI lineage: Eukaryota > Metazoa > Chordata > Actinopteri > Atheriniformes > Melanotaeniidae > Melanotaenia > Melanotaenia boesemani. The sequence goes on along the minus strand of NC_055696.1, from coordinate 29,395,744 downwards.
CTAGCTGCTCTACAGTCCTGGACTTTGGTTGCTGGATTTTTGCTTTCATGATGCTACAGATGTTGTGTATTGGTGAAAGGTCTGGACTGCAGGCAGGCCAGTTCAGCAGCTGGACTCTTCTCCTGTGAAGCCATGCTGCTGTGATGGATGCAGGATGTGGTTCAGCATTGTCTTGCTGAAATCTACAAGACCTTCCCTGAAAGAGACGTTGTCTGGATGGGAGCAGATGTTGCTCTAAAACCTCCATGTAGTTTTCAGTATTGATGGAGCTTCTCAGATGTGGAAGCTGCCCACACCATAGACACTAATGCAGCCCCAAACCATCAGAGATGCAGCTGTTCACCTGTCCACTGATAACAAGCTGGATGCTCCGTCTCCTCTTTAGTCTGCAGGACACGGCGTCCATGCTTTCCAGAAACAATTTCACATTTTTATCCATCTGACCACAGAATAGTTTTCCACTTTGCCTCAGAGCATTTTAAACGAGCTTCGGTCCGGAGAAGACAGTGAGGATTCTGGATCTTGTTCACATGTGGTTTCTTATTTGCGTGATAGAGCTTTAACCTGCATTTGTGGATTTTAGGGTGAACTGTGTTCACAGACCTGTTGCCAATAAACCTAATTAGTTGTCAAATGCTCCTCCAACTGTCTTGGAACACTTTATCCCGTCTTTGTTTCAGATGATCTTCATCTGTCTCTTAGAAAGATGAAGATCAGTGAAAGAGATACATCTCAGTCATTCTTTAACTTTGAGAGACTCACCACCACAGCTTTGTATTTTTATTCTGATCGAAGTGATTGGTTGGTTGCCTTTCATGTGTTGTTGAAACAAGCCTTCTCTGGAGTAGACTGCAGTCACAGCATCAGTTGCCATGGTGATACTCGGCGGTAAGAAATGAACCAGCGTAGTGACACCTTCAGGTAGCTGCAGGTTCAGTGTTGAACCTCAGTGAGACTCTGGTTCTGCCCAGGCCCTGCTCCTCTTGGTCAGACAGGTTTTCCATTTTTCCTATTTCTGGAATTTCATCCTCCAACAGATCAGGAGTTCCACTGCGGAGCCTTTAGATTTATAACATTATTTGTGGATAACTGGAGCACCTTCCTACTCTGCAGCAGAATGAAGTTCAGTATTGTTTAACTGAAATAAGCGTTAACTTCCATGAAAAAGACGTCGTTTAGAAGGCAGCACATTGAATCTGAGGATAAATGATGCCTTCACTGTCATCCTCACAGATTCAGATTTTTAAGCTGTGATGTTCCATCTCCTTTGATCCACAGAGGACACCCGACCGCAGGACAGAAATGTCTGAAACCTCCTTTTCTAAACATTTCACTGGGAAGAAAGAAAATCATAATTTTTAATATTTGGTACATGGTTCTTTACAATTTTCTAATAACCAAATGGTTCACAATTTATTGCATTTTGTTTAAATTTAAGTCTTATGTAATTTCCTAACTTGGCTAAATGTTCCTAAATTCCTAAATGTGTGTGAAGTTATTTGTTGATTTTTTTGAAAGCATTGACTTCAGACAACCTGTTCTGCTCTGACTCTTTGTTTTGTGTAACTTTATCGTTTCTGTGAGTCAAGTCAGCTGTAATTTCACGGCTTCACCTCATGAAAACATCTTATTTCAGGGAGGATGCAGAAGCGCCCAAAGCCAAACTGATGAAGCCCAGTTCCTCATCCTCATCCCGTTCTGGAAGCTCCCGCTCAGGTTCCTCCTCCACCCGGTCCATGGTGAACAACATCAGAACGTTCAGCCAGCAGTCCTGTGTTTCGGCTGTCATGGAAGACTGCCCTGGTTCCACATTTCCTCAGCCTGGATGCAATCCGGCGGTTGTGTCCAGTTCTACAGCAGCTTCCTCGTTTGCCTCTAACTCCAAACCCAGCCCCCCTCCTGAGTTAAGCCATGGGAATGTCACCCACTCAGGAGCCCAAACCTGTCAGTGATCCAGATACTGTATCATACCTGAAATGTAGGGAGTGTTTTTTCTCCAGTGTTGTTTATTTAATGGAGGGATTTCTGAGGAAACAGAAGGAAAGGACATACACCAATGCTGTGAACTGAAGCTGGATAAGATGACGAGGCGGTGCATGCAAACTTCACTCTCTTTGGTGTAATTAAATTGTTTTATAAAAGGAGAGGACTGCTTGTGTCTGCTGCAGTGTGTTTTAATGTCTTTAAATTGTTTCCAGTGAGGGTTGGACTCTGCCAAGGCCGCCCTTTGTCACAGATTCTGTGTTTGAGTTGGATCTGATTTTTACAGATTTCTGCATTTATTTTAACCTTTTGTCCCCTGAGCACGGCCTGGCCAACATGGCAGCATGAACACAGACAAGAGGAGGTTACACATTAAACAATATCTAACAATATACAAAAAACACACTTTAAAACATTAAATCAATATTAATGACACCTGTTTGTTTGCAGCAAACCACTTCTTTTATTTCTTTTTATTTAATTGAATGATCTTATTTAGTTGCTTTATTCTACCATTTATTTTTATATTATTTATCTATGTATTCATTGTTAATAATTTATTTAATATTTAATTGTATTTTTTTACACTCCCATCTGCTTCACGGTTGGACGTGTTGTGTGTTCGGAGATGCTGTTCTGCAGATCTTGGTTGGAACCAGTATTTATGAAAAATGAATAAAAATGTATCATATTTTTTAAAGAAAATAATTGTATGAATAATAAAAAATACACATACACACTGCCTGGCCCAAAAAAGTTGCAACAGGCTTCTGCAATGGCACAGCATTTATTTCCATCCAGTGCTGCATTAATTATTCACCAAGATCTTGTATTGATGATGGCGGAGTTGGACCACTTCTCAAAGTTTTGTCCAGCCCACCCAAAGATTCTCCACAGGGTTCAGGTGTGGACTCTGTGGCGGCTAATCCATGTGTAATAATTATGTCTCATGCTCCCTGAACCTCTCTTTCACAATCTGAGCCCCATGAATCCAGGCATTGATTCAAATAATATACGATTATTAAATAATGGACGATTCTTTGCATCCTTTACACACCACAGTAAGAAACAATGTGGTCAGTGTGAGGCTTCATCAAGTCCTGCTGAAAGATAATCACTCACGCAGTATTTATCTAATAGAAGAGTCTATTCTCTTTGCTTAGTTAAATACAAGTGGTAACTTTTTAATTTTATATATATAATTTTTTTAATAAAGTGAACTATGTGGCCCCTGAACTAAAATGAGTTGGACACCCATGTGTTAGTCGGTGTTCCACATCTCAGCATAGTCTCAGGTAGGAAAAGTGCAACCCATTTTGAAAACATATCACTAATGACCAGAAACAGGATGTTTCTTACACTATGTCTGAACCTGAAAGCACCATTATGCACCAGGACTTGTTTATGTGCTGTCATCCTACCCTTTGTGATAATTTAGAATGAATACATAAAAGGGCCACCAGGTTTTTATCAGGACCATATCACACTCCATCTCTAATATAACAGATTTTGTTTTGTTTTGTTTTGACGACATTCTGCTGATGTTGCTCTTGCCTGCACAAGGCAAACATCAGCACCGAGGTCATGAGTGTGTGGTGTCTGCTATTGCAAAACAGCAGCAGTCAGTGTTTTAGAGGCCGAATCATCTCTGGCTGCACACTTTGCAGCTGCATCAGCTTCTGAACTCCCAGTGGAAACAAGGTCAGCCTTGTGGCTGTGCCTCAACCTTTATCACGGAGGGGGATAAAACAGCTTTCAGTAGTCCAGTCAGCTTTAACATCGAAGGGACTTCCACAATGTGCTAAAATCACACACTTCTCTAAAAACATAACAAGATCGTCTTACAGGATTACCTGTTTAAACTGGCTTACTCCTTATAAATCATGTAACTGTCTGTCTTATGTCACTTTTATATCAATGTCTTTTAATCTGTTTTTAATTCTTATGTAATTTATTTATTTTTTTGTTTGTTTTTTTTTTCTTGGTGTACGGTGACCTTGGTGTAGAAAGGCGCCAAGAAATAAAATTTCTTCTTCTTATTATTATTATTATTATTATCTTGTTTATGCTTATCTTATCATGCCTGAGTTTCTGCTGCTTGAACAGAAAAGTTTAAGTCATGAAACTGAACCATATTATGTGATCTGATCATGTCCTTCTCCACAGTGACAAAAGCACATAGGCAGGACGTTCAGATGCAACTGCATCAAGTTCACATGAAGAAACCGTGACTGGTCTTTAGTTTCAGCCTTGTTTCTGCAGCATATATACGACCTGCTGTATAAAGCTGTGCTCACATGTGACAACCCTGATGTGGGAGAGAAAACTTCAAGCCATCAAAAACTTTGTCTGAGTCAGTGATCCAAGTGAGGAGTGACTCAGAACTGCACAGCCAGACCATTGTCATGACTCAGGACACTCCCTTTCTGTATGATCAGGTCTGCACTGCTAACACCTTCTAGAAACTCATTCAGTCGTTTTAGCTTGCAGTGTCACAACCACTAACCCTAGCAAATAACCTGGCAAAACCTAAAAAAGAATATCTGTCTACACCTGTTTACAAAATCAACTGGGTTCGTAGGTGGTTCTGAATCAACCCAGTTATCCCTGAAATCTGTAAAGTTTTAGATTAGTTCAGATTAAAGCTCATGTTTACCTGAGTTGCTTCTCTAACAGCTAAAACCAACCACAAGACTTTCTTCCCAGTCTACATCCAGCTCTGCTGACAGGTTTTTATATACCAAATCCTGAATGCTCATGGGGTTCACCAGGGACCCAGCAGCGCTCCTGAAGTCCAAACTCATCCAAACTGGCTGTAGCACTCCTTTCACTCCTGCACAAAGAACACAGCTACAACCAGTTTGCTTTTCATCCTTGTTCTTTAATTGTGTGTTTTTATGTTTATTTGTCTTTTTACTTTTTTGTGTGGTACTTTGATCAGCTGTTATGTTGTTTTTAAAGTGATTTTGAAATAAAATGGTATGGTAACTCACCAGACTACCATAACTTCACAAGTCATCCTCTTATGACTCGGCATACAATGCTTTGCTTCTTCATCCACCCTGAGCCGCAAACTGATCCAAACAACCTTCAGGAAGCGAAATCTTTCTTGCTCAAATGTAAAATATAAATAATACAAATACACAAAACAAACCTAAACACTTAGATCCTGCTACTTCCTAGCTGACACAGCCAGGTACATCGTTTCTTAATTCTGACATAAACTCAAACAAGACAAGTTTACTGTCAAAGCAAACAAATAAACAAATCAAAGAAAACTGCCAAGAGTGGTTCTACAGCACCTTTATGCACACACCACCAGGTACCATGCTTCAGTTGTCCAGAGCCACATAGCAGTGTTTCTCAATCCTGGTCCTCAGGACCGGCTGCCCTGCATGTTTTAGAGGTAACCCTACTTTAACACATCTGAAATTAGATAAATGGCTCATTATCAAGCTTGCAAATACCTTGATGAGGAAGTTCATGGATCTGAATCAGACCACGTGTAACCACACCAGCCCAGGACCTCCACATCCAGCATCTCCAAGATCATCCAGCCACCTGGACAGCTGCAATAATCAGTTTGCATAACCAAAAAGTTTCTCCACAAACTGTCAAAAAACATCTGAGGAAGCTCATCTGCATGCTGGATGTCCTCATCAGGTCTCAACCTGACTGCAGTTTGTCGTTGTTACTGACTTAAATGGGCAAATGCTCACATTCGATGGTGTCTGTCACTTTGGAGAGCTGCTCTCTTCATAAATGAATCCCGGTTTTCACTGTACAGGGCAGATGGCAGAGAGTGTAGGGTGATGTGTGGGTGAGCGGTTTGCAGATGCCAACGTTGTGAATCAAGTGACCCATGGTCACGGTGGAGTTATGGTATGGGCATGCATACATTATGGACAAAAAACACACGTGCATTCTGTTGATGGCATTTAGAATGAACACAGATACTGTGACAAGATCCTGAGGCCATTGTTGTGCCATTCAGCCACGACCATCACCTCATGTTGCAGCATGGTAAAGCCCGGCACCAGGTTACAAGGATCTGTACACAATTCACGGAAGCTGAAAACATCCCAGTTCTTGCATGCCCAGCATACTCACTGGACATGTCATCCATTGAGCATGTTTGGGATGCCCTGGATCGACGTATACGACAGCGTTCCAGTTCCTGCCAATATCCAGTTACTTTGAACAGCCATTGAAGAGGAGCGGACCAACAAGCCACAGGCCACAGTCAACAGCCTGAGGCATACAGTGGTCACACCAGATACTGACTGGTTTTTTACTTCCCCGAATACCCCCAATTCAATAAACGGCACATTTTAGAGAGGCCTTTTATTGTGGGCAGCCTAAGGAGAACCTGTACAATAATCGTGCTGTCTCAGTTTCTTGATATGCCACACGTGTGAGGTGGATAGACTATTTCGGCAAAGGAGATGTGCGCACTAACACAGATTTAGACAGATTTGTGAACAATATTTGAGAGAAACTGACCTTTTGTGTCTATGTTATAGGTAAAATCAAAAGTTAAATTCTAACATTTGTCAGAAAAGAGACTTTTTTCAAAAAGTTGGACCATTTGCACTAACACATCCAAAGGAATGACCAGACTGAGAGGAAAATTCACCCAAAGGGACAAAAAAGTCCATAGTTATGCATGAAGTTTTGGTACAGACTCATATACTGCATACCAACAGCTCACCTAATGGTCTCAAAAGTTAACAGTTGCTGCACGTGTAGGAACTCCTTCAAGACTGTTGTAAAAATGAAAGTAGTTCTTTGAGATTTTATGTTCTTGTAATGTTCTGGATACAGATCAATATCAGGAGCAATCATGAGAATCATGAGAAATTTAACTCTTAATAAAACT